>NW_021703784.1:15829824-15836735 GCF_005190385.1 Monodon monoceros | reverse complement strand
CACACACACACACACACACACACACACACACACACACACACACACACCAGTTTCCTCCTCTGGAGCTCCGGAAAAGAGGTCCAGAGACGGGATGGATTCCTGTCAGCATTGGACTCTGCAGGCCTTAGTGCCGGCAGTCATCTCACCAAGCTGCTGAGACCTGGTTTCCCTCGCTGTTAAATGGGGCCAGAAATGCCCCCTCATCCTACCTGCAATGTAAGAGTGGGGTGAGGGTCTCAGTTGGTCTCAGGTGTGGCCACCTTTGTAAATACCATCCTACTGAAAAGCATCCTTAGTGCCCACACAACTTTTGCTGATTTCTACCTAGAGCTGGTGAGGGCTGGTTCGGAGGGCTAAAGAAACAAAAGCAAAAGGAAGAAAATTAACACCCCCATAGCAGGCCATTAGGCAAAGCACCAAAGGGTTCCAGCTGAGCTGACTTCCCTCTGGAGCAAAGGCCTTTTGCAAGTTGGATTAACAGTGAGAACCACAAAGGCAAGCCTGGGAGCCATCCCCGCGTCCCCCCATCTGAGCAGGTGGGACCCAGGGCAAAGCACACACTTTTCGGGCAGATGAGTCAGGTGCCCATGACACTGTAAAGGTGGCTCGGGGCTGGAAGGCGCTGAACGAGGCACCCTGGCCCCAGCTGGGCTAGCCCACCATCATTTGTAATTGAGCTTATCGCAGGCCGTTCTCACTGTCGCTGTCACTTAAAGCCATTTGACGTCATTGAGCCTCTGGAAAAAGGAGACGGGAGGGAGGGAAGAAGCAAAGGCAGGAGAAACAAAAGGAGTTTCGTAGCAGGACTTCAAAAAAGCCAAGTGTTTGAAAAGATCTTTGCTAAGGTTCTAACCTACTTTGCATGCGGATAAGCCATCTCCTTCGCTTTAAAAGAAAAAAAGAATCCCACACAAAGTGGTCGCAGCTCTATTCAGCAGAGCCAGGGCTTCACTGCAGAAAGGGGCTTCAGCACTGTAACCAGGCCTCATTTAGGAGCCATGATTTGGGTAATTATATAAGGTTTCAGCCTCTCTTCTTTCAGGGCCGCGTATAGCCCTGGAAGATGGGGCTGCCAGAGTGAGGCGACCAGGGCTGAGAGAGGAGGTGCCTACCAAGCACAGCTGCAGGGAGCAAACTTCTTCACTCTAGAACACCCAGTCACACCCTAAGCCAGGTGCAGACCTGGGCTCTGACCTCTCCCAGCTGGGTAACCTTGTGTTTTCTTCTCGTGTTTATACCTCAGATGGTGAGTCAGGTAACAGCCACAAGTGAACCCTCCTGGTCCAGTACCTGGCACATAGCAGGTGCTCAGTAATGGTGACTCTTGTCCCTGTCTTCTAGAATGAGTTGAGAAGAGTCATCCCATCCTGCTCACAGATTCCTCAGACCCATGAATGCCAACTGGGGTCTCCAGCACCCAGTGATTAGAACATAAGCAGAGTCAGGGCCCACAGAGTGAGGGGCCGGCTCAACTGCTGGAAATGCCCAGCCTGCAGAGGGCCCCAGGCAGTCTGAAATCAGAACAAATGGGACACATGAAGGGGCAGGAAAAGAGGCACAAGGACATGGGAGCGGAGGAACAAGGGACACTCTGCGGAGAACAAGGGACACTCTGTGGAGGACAGATGCCCCATTGATCCATAGGGTACAACACCCTGAACTCGGTCCCCAAGAGAGAGAAGAAAGTGTTATGTGGGGGACATTATAGGACAGTTACAATGTTTGAGAGAAATGAGATGAGCTGGGATAGAGATCAGAGGGGAAAGAAGGAGAAACTCTTGTGAAGTTGAGCTAAGTGTTTGTTGTCATTAAAATCATGAATGGTATTAATAATTTTATTATATCGCCCTCACAACAACCCTTTGAGGTTGGTACTGTTAGGGAACATTATGATTCCCATTTTATAGATGAGGCAACCAAAGTTCAGAGAGAAACTCTAAACTGTTCAGAATCACACAGCTAGTCTGAGGGTCTATGTCTGAATCAAGAGTCTGGGATCTCAGTTACTCTATACTGCCTCCAAAGCCTTTGTATTCATTCAATAAATATGTAATGTGCACCCACTGTGGGTGTCAGGTTCTGATCCAGGCACTGGAGATACAGCATTAAGCACAACCGAATAAGTCTCTGCCCTCATGGCACCCACACGGGTCAGCTTTGTGGGTTTTGAAGCCGCAGACTTCCCCTTCCCCAGCGTGATGAGGGACACTCCAGGAACATACTCCAGGGATGAAAATAAACCCTTTTAATCTCAAATTCAAGCATCTAAGGGTAGGTCAATGTCTTTTGAAAATCTAATCATTTTGTGAATTCCAAACAAAGACGAAATTAATTGTGGATTATCCTTTGGCTTCGGGTTGCCCTCCGAACGCAGTATCTGGCAAACGAGCTACCATTGGCTCCCTGGGCCTTGGTCAGAAGGGCTTTGAGGATTTGAGTGCCCAGTGCCTCCTCCAGGTCCCTGGATGGGGGCATCTCTGACTGGTCTGATGGTGGGCATGGGCACCCTTTGCCTCTCACCCTTTTGCTGTTCATCTGTGGGTCACCTAATCCAAGGGCAGAACAGAAGGGCCAGAGCTCGGCCAATCTCTACCCCTCCCAATTCAGGCAGGATTAAACTCCCAGACAAAAAATGCTCAGGGCAAATGTGCAAAGATCTCACAAGCTAAGAAATGCACATGCTTTTTGGTCTAGAGTACCATTCGAGGCATTATCCCATGTAATCCTTACACCTTCCACCCAAAGACGTTAAGCGTAAGGATGTTTGATTCAGCATTGTTTATGATAATAAAAATGGAAGCTCATAAATATCTGTGAATAAAAGAATCATGAAATAAACCATAGTGTAGCCATACTGTGGAATATGACATATCTGGTAAAAAGAATCAAGTGGAGAAATAGACACTGCCATGAAAGATGCAAACACATTCAGTAAAAAGCAAGCCACAGACAATATGTTTGATATAGTCCTATTTTTTTAAAAAAAACCTGTGTGTCTGTTGAGGGGTACACAATTTCAAATAAGATTATGCATGTAAAACTTTAGCACAGTGTCCAGCATATAGAAAGTTCTAGATATACTTAGCTATTTTATATATATATATATATATTTTTTTTTTTTTTTTTTTTTTTCGGTACGCGGGCCTCTGACTGTTGTGGCCTCTCCCGTTGCGGAGCACAGGCTCCAGACATGCAGGCTCAGCGGCCATGGCTCACGGGCCCAGCCGCTCCGCAGCACGTGGCATCTTCCCGGACCAGGGCACGAACCCGTGTCCCCTGCATCGGCAGGCGGACTCTCAACCACTGCGCCACCAGGAAAGCCCCATTTCCAAATATATTTTTAAAGGTGGGACATAAGGAAGAATCTACACCAGGCACCCACAGTGCTTGCCTCTGGGGGCAGGAGTGGGATGGGGATGGTTCTGAAACTGAGCATCCACCACGAGCTATTCTCAGTCTATTGTTTGAATGTTCCACATCAGGCATGCATAATTTTTGCAGCTTTCAAAACACAAGAGGAGGAGGAATACGTTGAGCTTCATTTTCCCAAATACTGTCAGAGGAGCTTTCCTTGATCCTATGTCCTTTGGCCTTTGATAGTTCTTTCTGGTGTGTTCACTGAGCGCCTCCTGAGCAGCTTCAGGATATGGCTGTGCTTCTATTCCCCCTTCGCAGAGGAACGGAGAATGCCTCACCGCGCCTCAGAGCTTCAGCCACTCAGGGCCCTCCCCCGCTGGGATGCTCTGTATCACCCTGGACGCTGGACCACCAAGGGGCCAAGTGGTGAGAGCACTCTTCCGTTCACCCAGTTCAGGCCATCAGTTTGGTTAAGAAGCCTTTACTTTGTCCCCTGGGTTTCTGCCTCTGTCCTAACCCTTTCACTTTCTCCCTTCCTCGCCCTTCCTTTCAGCTTCGGCTCTCCACTTCTTCCTGACACATCCACCTTCACTCATAAACGCAGCTCTGCAGAGGAATGCATGCAGAGCGTTTTGACCGCTGCCACTTGGTCCAGGGATTGCTCTCCCCAAGGATGGTGGAGAGGGTCAGGCAGTTCTGAGGGGAGGGAAGGGAATCACCTGGGCTGTAGCGCTTAACCCAACCCTGGTCACTCCAACCCCCTGACCTCTTCACCTGGAGAACATTGAGAGTTGGGGGGCAGGGGTAAGAGGATAAGAAGGTGAGGCAGTCCCAAGAAACCAGCCTGTTGCAGCCTCCTTCCCACTGGAAGAAGGTCTGTGCCTGAAGGTGGCCCTCCCTGCTGCCGTGGAAGGCTCTCCCGACCTTCCAGGCTTGGCCCCATCCAACTCCACGCATCCGTGAGAGAACCGGGGTGTTTGGGGTGATGTTCAGCCATCGAGCACAGTCCTCAGCAGCTCAGACACTCAGGAGACCAGAAATGGTTAAAACAGAGTTCCCAGTCGTCCCCTGGGATCTGCCTGGAGAGGGGAGGGGGAGAATCTTGGGAGGCACTGTGTGCACAGTCCCAGCTTCAGCCCTTGACCAGTGGGGCCCCTGCTTGGGCGAGAAGACACGGGTCCTGGCTTAAGGACATGGCAGGATCCGCTCCTAGAGTACCTCCCCAGACAGGGGAAACCTAGGAGTCTGTAGCAGCCTGTCTCTGCCTGTCCTTCCTTTTCCACCTTGGAGTCAGAACAGCTGGCTTTTACTCATTAGGAACGAAACACAGAATTTTCAACATTTCCCAAACCTTGCTTTTGTCTTCACTGGCTCTCAAAGTGAGTTAGTTCAGGTAGGTACAATGTTCCCATTTTATAGATGAGAAATCGAGGTCACAGTCATGCAAGGGTCAAGGGTAGACCAATGACTGACTCTCCTGGCTCCCAGCCTCTTTCCGTCAGACCGAGCTGGACCTCCGGTGAGTTTGCCTTATCTGATCCCTGAAGCCAGGCCCCCCGCCAGGGTAATCCATACCATTATCTGAAAGTACCCACCACCCAAGGGATCAAATGGTAGACATCCTTGAAAAGGTTTTCCCAAAGGCTTAGAATCATAGCCTACTAGAGATTCTCTGATCCTTTTATTTTGCATGTGAGGGAGGTAGAATCCAGAGAGGTGAAGTGATCTATCCAAGGCCACACAGCAAGGCAGAGCTAGGATTCGCCCTCTAGCTGCATTTGCCCTCTAGCTGGACCCAGGTACTGGATCGTGAGCTCACGCATCTCAGGGTGAGTCCAGCCCTCGCCTGTGTCTCCTGGCAGAGCCTGGACAGGGCCGGGGTGGATGGTGTTTTCTTGCCAGTTGGATTGGAGCATATGGAGGGATTTCAAGGGTGAGGCAACTTTGCTCTCTTCCCTCTCTCCCTCCACGTGCATCAACAGAGACCGTGAAGGATTTTCAGCCAGATTGTAAGTGTCGCACCGTGCTCTGTGATGAACCTCACCCGCCACCCCAGGCTGAGCCTGCCCGGACAACGCCAGGACGTGGTGACCCCGGGGGGGATGTCATAGCGGCTGCCCACAAGCTGGGCACCCCACAGGCAGGGATGAAATTTGGGGTCCCCACTGCAGCTCTGTCTCATCATTTCATACCTACATTAGCCTAAACTGAAAACTCTGAGGCATCCTGGGCAAAGAAAGCCCTGGAATGGGAGTCCAGAGGCCTGGGTCCAGCCTCCGCTCTGAACCAACTCCCAGGACGCCCTGGTCAAGTCTCCTACGCATTCTGGGTGTTGTGTCCCCACCCGTGACGTGAGAATGTTGGGCCAGATTATCTCTAGGGTCCCTCCGGTTCTGCCAGGCCCAGCTCTGTTGTTTAGGAAGAAGGGAAAAGACGGAGTAAGAAAATTAGGAGTCGTGAAGAGATGGGGTTGAATAACAGTCTGATGTAACCTTCCTTAAATACAGGGCTATGTTCTGGGAAGTCAGCTAGGGGCTTCACACCTGTTCTTTCTTTTGATCCTTGCAATGATCTTACTTTAACCATCTTCATTTTATAAATGATGCAGCTGAGGCTCAGAGAGATTAAGTAATTGTCTGAGGTCACGCAGCTTGTGACCAGTGAGGTCAGAACTGTTTCACCCACTACACACACACACACACACTCACCCCATATCCTGCCTCGAGCCAGGCCCCTCCCTCCGGGTGAGGCTGCTGAGATGCTCAGGGCCTGCATCTCCCAATCAGCCTCGAGGGTCTCCCTCTCCCTCCTCTGGTGTCAGCGCAGCCCTAACTTTCCAGCACTCTCTCAATGTCAAAGACTCTTATTAGACCACAAATCCCAATTTTTGCTCCACAGAAAATGGCTCCATTCCATCTTTCATTCATTTCCTTCCTGCTTTTTCCCCCAGATTTACCCTCCCCTCCTTGAGGTCCCTGCCCAATACTCACGTCCAGCCTCTTTCCCAGGGACCCCACCTTCCCAGGACACTCCACATCCTTGGTTCTCCTTATTCCTGTGACTTTAATTCCCTCCCAGCTGCTGGTCCTCAGCTTCAGGGCTCTTGGCTTCTCGGGATGCGGGTGTGTCCATCCTGCATCCCTCCTCCGTATCTTCTCAAATATGGCCCCATATCAGGCTCAGCGCAGGGGCTGAGGGACAGGTGCCTGGATACTCACAGGTGAGATCACAGCAGGAAACACCCCGATGGGCTCCACCTCAAGGGGCTTGCGGTGGCGGCCGGTGCAGAAGGGAGGAGCTAGAGGTCACCGACGCCACTCAGGCTGGGGGAGAGTAGGCTGGCCCCCAGGCTGAGGAGTACCCCAGGGAACAAAGGGGAGGGGGATTTGGAAGGAAAAAGCCAGAGGACTTGCTGATTGATTATAACCCAGAAGAGGGAGCTGCAGAGGATGGCACCAAGGCTTAGGGAAGACCTGGGTGATGGGAGGGGTGTGGTGAGCCGCCTAGAACTCAGGCTGTCAGGAGAAAACTCCGTGTGTGTGTGTGTCTGTGTG
>NW_021703784.1:15820252-15824339 GCF_005190385.1 Monodon monoceros | reverse complement strand
TGTGTGTGTGTGTGTGTCTGTGTCTGTGTGTGTCTGTGTGTGTCTGTCTGTGTGTCTGTGTCTGTGTGCGTCTGTGTGTGTATGGTGGGGCAGGAGAGGGTGGAGGATCTAGTTCCAGACACAGGTTTTGAAACGAGAGGGATTTTCAAGCGCAGATGCCTGTTGGATGACTTACAAGAGGGACCAGAGCAGCAAGGCAGGCGCGGGGCGGGCTCTGTAATCGCTGTGCTCTGAACTCGAAGCTGCGCACGGATGGGGGGCAGGTCTGCAAGCCCGGCCACACCTGCCCTGCCAGGAGCCTGGGCCAGCCAGCCTCGGCAGAAACTTGACGAGTGAAGGCAGGCGACGACATCCCGAGGGTGACCGTATAAGAGCAACCTGCACCCCACGGGTGGCTAGGGTGTGGCGTGTCAACAGTTGCCAACACTGCAGGGAAAAGAGGGGATGAGGAAGGCCAGGAGATGCTTGGTGACATTCCAGGGGGCCATGTCAGCATGGCCGTGAGAGGAGGTAGGCCTGCAGAGGACTAGAGGGGGTGCTTGGAGAGTGGCAGTACTGGTTTAAGGGAGAGAGAGAGAGAGAGAGAGGTAGAGGTGTGTAATCAAATGTTAGCTAGAAGGGGTGGTCAGAAAGTTCAAGATTGGTCCTCGGAGCAAGAGGGAGGAGATATGGGAACTTAAGTATATGTATAGCTGATTCGCTTTGTTATAAAGCAGAAACTAACACACCATTGTAAAGCAATTATACTCCAATAAAGATGTAAAAAAAAAAAAAGATGGGTCCTCGGTTCCAGTTAACAACATTGATGCGGGGCGGTGGGACCCGGGCGTGGGTCAAGTCCCTGCCCGAGGGTGCTGGGGTGGGGGGAGGGCTTCCCAGTCTGCAGGGGAGAGAAGCAGTGGGCCCACAGTGACAGCACCCTGAGGCAGGGGCTTGGGCCAAGGCAGGAGCACACTCTGTTTAATTTTTATTGGCGTGTAGTTGGTATACAATGGTGTGTTCGTTTCTGCTGTACAGCAAAGTGAATCAGTTCTACATGTACATCTCCCCCCTCTTTCTTAGCTACTTTTCCCATATAAGCCATTACAGAACACCGAGTAGAGTTCCCTGTGCTCTACGGTAGGTCCTTGGTAGTTATTTTATATATAGTAGTGTGTATATGTCCATCCCAATCTCCCCACCTATCCCTCCCTCCCCTTAACCCTTGGTAACCGTGTTTGTTTTCTACATATTTCTGTTTTGTAGATATCACAAAACAGGAACACTATCTTTTGAAACGGGGGACGTGTGCACTTCTGGGGAGAGAAGGGGACTAAAGAGAGTCACACGGGCCCTGGGAGGGAGGGGGTCCGGGTAGTGCCTGGAGACTTAGGTCCCCAGACAGCAGCCTCCTCCTGCCAGAATCACAGCTTCCAGAAAATGCATCGGCTTCCTAAGACCCTCAGGCATTCGGGAACCCAGGCAGGAGAAGCAAGAGTGTGGCTAGCGTTCTGTCTCTTCCAGTTCAGTGAATGCTGTCAGTGTGCCCTCCCCCCTCCAACACACACACACACACACACACACACACACACACGCACCGTCACACAGCAGAGCCACTTCCGCCTTCAGCAAAGGTCATGCAGCAAGTCACCGAGTCAGGGAGGAGCTGCCAGTGTCCTCTCGAGCAGATATTCCCCAGATGGGTAGGGATGAAGGGACCAGCCCCCAGGGGAGCTGCCTTTGCTCAGACCCCCCAGAGCCTCCATTCCCTCTCCCAAAGGCACCTTCCCTTCCCCGGCCTTTCCCAGAATCAATCCCGACATCTCCTTAAATCAGAGTCAGCCACAATGAAAGGGTGGTGCGGAATTTTGTTTACCAATCCTGGCATCTAATTAAAATTAGCTGATGGTTCTTCGAGTTGGTTTTTTTGTTCTGACTATTTTTAAGCCCGAGCTGCTAGATCAGTGCAGCCACTAGTAAGCTGTCAAATCAAATTTTCAAAAGTAAATTGCTTTTATAATTAATTTAATTATTATTACGGCTCCCAGTTTTGTGTTGCCTTAATGAACACAGGCAGGTTTCACCCTCTGCTTCTCCCACCACTCACTTAGCAAGCCCTTGCTTCCCCAGACCCACCTCCCACCCTCCAGTCCAAGGTGGGCAAATGGAAAGGAAAGAAGAGAAGCAGACACGTACCCAGTCCCCCTCCCAGATCCCCCCAGTAGCTACCTCTCACTCATGCCCTCACCCTCAGAGTGAGTAATTAAAGTTCTGCTCCCTGTTATGGAATAAATGGTACATGTTTTAATTACCCCTGAGCCTACGCAGGCATCCTCACACCCTCCGCACAAGTCTGTGAATCTATGTGGAGTGGAGGGGGGGACAGTTTAGAGAAAGAGAGAGAAAGTGCTTCTGTGACAGTGACAGCGGTCTGTCACCCGGGGTCTGGAATTCACTGGGGAACTGTCAGTTACTAAGGAAACTAGGAAGGAGTGAAGAAGGGAGAGAGGCGGTTGGATCCAATTTTGGGTGACAAGTGTGAGGCATAAAGATTTTGGACCCTCTGTGCATCCTAGCCTAAGTGGAGGCGTCTTTGGTGGAGGGGGGGGCAGGTCACCAGAGAGGTGTTACCTGGAGGCCACACCCTTCTCAGGAGCCCAAAGCTGGTCAAGGGGATGGAGACACAAAGGGAGGAGTAGCGATGGGCCGGAACAGTGACCAGAAGCAGTGTGTGTGTGTGTGCAGCCACCCACATGCTCCCATGAGCACACACCATTCACACCCATGTTTGTGTATGTCTATGTATTTATATTTTGGGTGTTTTTTTTTTCTTTTTGTTTTCCTCCTTCCTCAGTTTGCAATTAATCTCATTTTCCCCCTTTTCTGGTGGGCATGGTTATTCTCTTCTGTCCCCTTCCTTTCTCTTTCTCTCTTCTCTCTCTTATCTCTGTCTCTCTCTCTCTGTCTCTGTCTCCATCTTTGTCTTTCCCTTCCTCTGCTTCTCCATCTTCCACCTTTCCCTGCATCCTCCCGACGTCTGTCTAGCTCATCCCCCTCCCAGCCCCTCCCTCTCTGCCTCTGTTTTCCTCCCTCTGTGTCTCTCGGGCTCTGGCTCAGACTTGACCATGTGCACTGTAAAGGTGAGAGACCTAGGGATACCTGAGGATCTGTGTCCGCCCTGACTCCCCTCCCGGGCCCAGCTGATTCCTCCTGCCCCAAGGAGCCCACAGAGGGCGGGTCCAGGGGAGTGCTGACGTGGAGTGTCAGGTAATGTCTCAAAACCTGACGCTGCTGGGATGGAGGAACAGAGGGCATGGCCCATACAAGTCCCCGGTGTTTCTAAAACTGAAGCAGAGACCAGGAGAGAAAGGAAGGACTGGGGCGGGCCCCGGAACCAGCCCGAGCAGGGGGAGGGTGAATTCGGGCAAGATGAGGGAGACAGGGTTTATTTCTGGGCTTTTGACCTGAATGACAGGCATGAGGCTCACAGAATGAAGGGTGTGAGTCATCTGCTGAGTGGGGCTCGGGCCTGGCTGGTGATAGGGCATTCTGGATGCCACTCAGGAACCCCAGGAGGATGCCAGGCCCTGGAGAGAACCTGCCCTTCCCGAGAAAAAGCAGTGCCAGGCAAGGCTGGGCCATCCCACTTCCTGGGCCGGGACCCGCTCCCTTTCTCCAGGAAGCCAGGCTGGGACCTCAGCTGCCTCACTCCTACTGCGGGGCCATCTCCTCCTTCACCTCTCACTCTCATCTTTTCTCCTTGGTGCTCAACTGACCCGGGCTTGGGTACTTTCCTGTTCCCCTCCTGGTGAAGAGAGGGCCTGGGCTCCGTGTGGCCTCACTTCTGGCTCCCGGGGCTCCTCAGGGAGAGCCCAGTGTGCTGGAGGGACGGAACCGCTCCCCAGGCTGGTCAGAGGGGCGGGCAGAGGTGGAAGACCACTCAGGCTGCCCTGCCCAGAGCAGGAATAGTCTAAGTGGTGGGGTGATGAGTTACCTTTTTCTCCAGAACCAGGGCCCTGGGATGCCTGGGAAGAGAAGAGGTCCATTTCTCTCCCACCGAGACACACACACACACACACACACACACACACACACACACACACACACA
>NW_021703784.1:15568339-15820242 GCF_005190385.1 Monodon monoceros | reverse complement strand
CACACACACACACACACACACACACACACACACACACACACACACACGGATCCAAAGGGTGGCAACTCAGCCCTCCCTACTCTAGGGGGCGCTCTCTGGTCAGATACCTGACAGCAGCCTGGAGGCACTTCCAGGAGACCAAGGTGCCCCTGGAGCCAGAATCTCAGCAGGAATCCAATGCCAAGTTGAGAGGCTTCAGCCCTGCTTCTGAAGCCACCCACAAAGGCCTCAACAGTCCCCGGGCCGCGGGCTGATTTGGCATCCTCCAACACCCCTCGCCATTGCCAGGCAAATGCTCCAGCCAAGGCATCTGTGTAGAGCAAGCCTGCCACCTGGTGGTGAGGCCACCCAACTACAGGCCAGGGCTCTTGAGGGGGTTCAGTTGGCTTTGGGCCCCCAAGGCTGTGGCCCCTCCAGGACCGATCACTGAGGCAGCGCTGCCGTGCGGAGGCTGCGTGGAGCTCTGCCCTGGGCCCTTCTAGAAGAGTTCATGGGGGCAGAAAAGCAGAAAGCAGGGCTGGGGTTGGGATCAAGGGCTGAGGCAGGGCACCCAACGGCCAGGCCTAAATGGAGGGACTTGTGGAAGAAGACGTTTCATGTGTCTCTGTCCTGGACATCGGTGAGCAATCAAAGCCTGGGGCACTGGGGGGCCTGAAAGCCTGGGTTCCTCTCCTGGGTCCCCCAACAGTCACCTCTCAGGTAGATGGTGGGCCTTTCCGTGGACATGGAGCTCCTGCTGCAGGAGCAGGGCAGGTGGATGGGGCAAGACGCAGGCCCTTCTCTTGAGGGGCTCATGGGCTAGAAGCAATTCAGACCTGGAGCCAGGAGCTGACAAGGGTTTTGGAAGTCCGCTGCCGTTAGGACAGGGAGGGCGTTGGGTGTCAGCTAGTCCAACAGAGGCTGCAGCTCAGGTTTCCTGGGGCCCTGCCTTCACCCACAGAAATATCCATCCTAAAACGTCCATTTTATGACTGCTTTGGTATAAAGATGAAAATGTTTATACTACATCCATAACATTTCTTCAACCTAAAAGTTCATTTTTCTCTTCGGACGTTCAAAGAAATCAAACATTTCCATATGCCTAATGGAAACGTGAACCCTGAGTCCACCCTCCTCATCTTCCTGATGAGACAGAAGCCCAGAAGAGGACGAGGCCTGCCCAATGTCACACAGCGGGCGGAGGCAGGGCTGGGGCCACAAGCAAGTCCTCCAGCTCCCAGGCTAGGGTTCTCTCCATTCCCCAGTTAACTTCTTTCAGGAGGCAGAAAAATCCCTGTTACCTACACCACAGGCCAAGGCAGAGCCCCCTTGCCCAGCCCCGCCAGGCCCCTTGGATTGGCCGCCACGTGGAGACCCTGGCTGGGTTCCACCGGCTCCTACCCACCCTCACAGCAGAGGCCTTCCCTCCCCCAGTCCTGCCCCTGAAGGCAAGTCGCCACCACCACCGCACTCTTTGGCCTGCTGTCTTATTAATTCCTAATTTCCAATTTGCAAGAAGAGAGAGCCTTAAACCTCCATCTCACCAGCCCAGCAATCACACAGATGATCCAAGTATCTGTGGACAGCCTTTAATTTATTTCCCAGCGCACGTGGGCACTGCTGAGAGACTTGATGGCACCAGCTTAAACATAATAAATTACTCAAGTACCGGAGATTAGTTCATAAAGCTCCAGGCTCCCTCCCAGCCCCTGCTGACTTGGTCAGCAACACCAAAGATTCTTCTGATAATGCCCAATGTTGGGGAGGGGGTCTGTGGTAGGTGTCCACAGGTCTGAGCCAGCTGTCCAGCCCTCCTCAGGACCCTTGATGCCAGACAGAAGTGGTGACACGGGGAGAGCGAGGGGCCCCAAGAAACTCCAGGGTGGACTCCAGGGTGGCATTTTCTACTCCAGGTCTCAGTGTATCAATGGGGTCATTAACTAATGGTGGCAAATCGGACCCTTGCTTGGGCACAGCTTGGAAGACCAGGGGTCAGTAGTGTGCTCAAGAATGAAGGAAGATGTCGGTTACCTTTGGAGCCAGGCGAAGGGAATGGAGATGCTTTTCTTGAAGACATAAAGGGTCAGGGATAGTCTTTAAGCATCTGAAAGTCCATCTCTGCCCCTCACTCCAGTTACCTGCCAGGTGTGTCTTCACTGGGCCTCACATACATACTATATACCATCTTCTCATCGCCAATACCTTATCCACACAGTGGTCCTCCAACAGTTCTGCCGCACCCACATGTTCAGAGTCCCTCCTGCCCCCCATCAGAACCCAGCTCTTTATAAAACCCAGCTCTAACCCCATCACTCCTCTGATTACAAATTTGTGATACTCTTCCATTGCCTGCCTAATAAAACTAGCTCCATACCTTGGAATGCATTGTCTTCCCCTGGTGGTCATGAAAACTCTGAAACTGGAAAAGATGCTCGAGGGAGAGGGTGCGGTTCGCCTTCTGGGGAGCCTCAGAACGGGAGATTCTCATCGTCAGATGGCTCTGCAAAATCCTGCAAGAGACAAAGAAATGGGCAAGAAAAACTCAGAATTGTGTCCTAGCCCAAGACGCTGGGAAAAGGGTTTCTGGGGAGAGCGGAGGATAGGAAAAGGATATCTATAAAGTGCTAAGCATTGCCTAAACCCTGAGCTATCCTGGGAACCCCCTCCTCCTTAAGAGTCTCTCCCACTGGCCTCAGCTCAGGCGCCCCAAGCCTTAAATGATCTCAAGAAAGATAAATAACTATATCCTCTTCATTTCTCCTGATACCAAAGCCAGAGCTCCTGGCTCCCAGGCCTCCAACCACTGCAGGCCCCCACTTGGGTCCCCCTTGGTCCCAAGTCAGACCAAAGAGCAGGGAGCTGGACTTCTTCCCCAGCCCCCTGGCACTGAGGTGTTCCTGCGGCTAAAGAAATTGTGATCCACAGTCGCCTTTGTTCCCAGGCACTAGTATTACTCATTGTTATCAGCAATAAAAACCTCGTCAGTATTTCTAATTCTTTCCTTCCATAAGGCTCAAAATACTGCCTACACATGCTCTTGTTTATGCAGAGAGGGCCTCCCTCACACAATAGATGGTGACTGAATATGGGGTAAATTGAATCACATTATAAATGCACTAGGGGAATCCTAATAGGAATCCTTTTATAAAGAGAATAATTACCCCCTAATTATCATGAGTGTAAACCCAGGTGTTCATAGGACAAGTATGTTGGATGTGAGCAGAAAGTGCTGTTCTACACACATACACACACACACACACACACACACACACACCCCATGGGGAGTAGAACCCACCATGCCCAGTATAGCTCCAGGCACAAAGTAGTCTTAAAAGACTGACAGATATACTGAGAGTATATTTCTGACAGTGATACTGATGAACAGGAGAACCAAAGATGATATAAGATTATTGTTTCCTCTTAAGAAAAAGGGAAACTGAGGCCCAGAAAGGAGCAGTGGCTTTGCTGCTGTCACCCATCTCCATAGAGAAGATCATTTCCAGATCTTTATAAGAACTTCTGGGTCCCAAGGAGATGGTGGGGAAGTGGGGGGAAATGGAGGGGTGGTTGCTGGGGTCCAGGAATTGATCTTGGGAAGTGTTGGTTTCACATCAGTTCCTACAGGCTTGGGAGTGAGTCACATGATAAAAGAGCAGATGAGATGCCATGATTTCAAGCTGACCCTAATTTCTGCCTGAAAGTGAAGGCTCAAGGTGGGGACTTCCCTGATCCCCTGATGACAGGGTCCTGGGGTCCAGGAGCAGGTATGCTGCTGCCTCTGGGTATGGCAGGTATGGCCCAGCCTTCGGCTCACATCTAGTGGCGGCCAGGAGTACCATGGCCCAAGGTACATGCTTTAGGCTTTTTACTGTCTAACCCCACTCCTCGGTATCCTGGAAAGGGCCTCAGTCTCCCCAGACTTGTCCCCTATAACACCTGATCCTGGGAAAACCTGGATTCTGGGCCCAGCCCTGCCACTACTAACAGCCCATTCTGCTTGCATGGGCTTTGAAATTGGTAAGGCACCGTCCTGCACCATCTCATTCAATCCTCACCACAACACTGAGAGGCAGAAATGTTTTAACTCCATTTTGCCAGTGAGGAAACTGATGCTCAGAGAGGTCAAGTCACTTCCCCGAATCGCACCAGGTCTTCTAAGTGGAAGCCCACACCTCTTCTCCTCCACCCAAGTGGCAAGGTTTTCTGGGGAGGAATTGGACCAGATAATCTCTAAGGTCCCTCTCAGCATTATTATCCCACCATTCTATGAAGCCACGGCTCAGAAATTTGCAACTAATCCAGAGAGACTGCCTAGAATAGGTGAATTTAGAACGAGGTGTGAAAAAGAGCGACAGGCTTCCTTGGTGGAAGAGTCCTCTGTTCTCTGTGTCTCCATCAAAGGAGTGCCCAATACATATCACCCCTCTTTCCCTCCATGTTCTAAGAAAACTAAGGGAAAAAAGACAAATGGTGGCAGATGGGAGCTAGAAATGCCACCTTTGTTGCTAATAAAGGCAAACTTTGTAGATCTAGCTGGCTGAGGGGGCAAACAGGTCTCCTGGACCCCCGAGTCAGGTGGCCATGACCATGCCATCACAGGCAGGGTAGACCAGCAGGCTTTGCACATGGAGGTAATGGTGGAGGGCCTGCCCAAGTACGATGGATGTCACCGGCGGGGGGCAAAAGGCAAATGGGCTCCTGGCCATCAGCTGACCTTTAACAGAGGAAAGAAACCAGTAAGAGCTAAGCCGGCATGCCCATGTGTTCTCCCCAAAACACCAGGCAGGTAAATCTGCTCCCCTTCGCCGGGGCAGAGAGAGTAAGGGGAGAGAGAGAAGCAAGAGATACACCAACTGAGCTCCCTCCACGAGAGAGGAGTGACCAAGAAGGAAGCGAGGCTCTGACCACCCCATCTGCCTCCTCCAGTGCCCACCCTCTCCTCCAGAGCTATAGAATCTCAGAGAATGGGGCCACTCTTGGCCGCAGATAAGAACCAGCCCTCCTCTGCCTCATCACACCATCTCCTCATTCACTGACTTGGATTTGGAAGCCGCGTGCGCTGCAGAGATGGTCTCATTCACTGTCTGGGGGGGTCGGGGGGTAGGGTGGGGGTGGGATGCACGATGGGAGTTCTAGAAATCTTTTCTGACTGGTGAATTAGAGCTCATGACCTGCAAGGAGGTTAAGAAAGACCTAGAGAACCTGGTGGATGGGGTAAAAGGACATTTTCTAAAGTGACCAAGGACCTCTTCGTTCCAATGACAATGATTATGCACCTGTGTAAACTAGGCATAGTAATTACATCAGACAGTTATGAAAATCATACAAGAGAATTCAGAGTTCTTAACTATGATATTACAATACCATGCACCACTCACAGATTTGTGGCAAGCAGCCTTGATGCTCTTAGTGGTAAATTAGACACATAAACTAGAGTGAACATCACTTGTATAACTTGTATGGACTTCAATGTACCCTCTGGGGTAAGACAAGGCCGATAGTATGATTGGTACCACCGGCACTGCTCATCACCCACAGCCAATCTTATCTATGCCTGTAATCTGTGTAAATTTAAAAGTCATCTGTCTTGGAAAGAAAAGGAAAAGAATCATGGAAATGATATATGTAAAATAGCTTTGTAAACTAGAATGTGAGTTTATATGCTAGAAGTAATTTACTGCCATTATCATTATTATGCAACTGGAAAGGAAACGGCTTTTACTTTCAGTCTGGAGCCTGGATGAAGAGGAAGTCCTCCCAGATCACTCCCACTTACATCTGATTCAGATGATCCCAAAAATCTGTCCTGCACCATCTAGGGTTTGATGATCTGGATCCTCTAGCTATTGGCCACTGTTTTAGGTGTAGCCCGGGTGTCAGCTGAGACCTCCCCACCCCCCAAATATAGGAAAACTTGACCAAAATCACCAACTCTCCGCCTGTGGGACTCCAGAGCCTCTAATTTCCCTGAGTTCCCCACATCTGGTTAATTCCCAGTCGCCATTGTCTTTGGCCTGCGTCCATACTGGCTATCTCCATCCTGCTCCGTGTCACCCAGGACATAAAGCTTAGGCCCTCCATGGAAGGTCCACCATGAGGTCAGGGACTGGGTCTTGAGACTGACTGTAAGTAGCCCAGAGTTCAGTTTAAGAAATGCCATCATTACAGTCGATTCTCGTGATCCACCATAACCATGTTCCATAAAGTCAGTTAGAACACTGAATTAGCAAACACTGAACCTTTGTCCCAAAGGGAAATGACAGGGTTAGGTTTTGTGAGCCTCTGGTCACCATATTTTCATCAACTGATCAATACGTCACCTTGTTTTATGCTCATTTCTGTTTAAAGACACCTTATTTAATATCATCGTTGGTTCATTAACATTGAACTCACAGCCAACAGCATTATAACTCATGCCTGATCGGAGCTTATCTAACACGTGTTTCTCCATAAGGCACATCACAGCCTTCTGTGCTCAGGACACCCGACAGCACTGTAGCACCACACGTGCGGGACATTTTAAACAGCAAAATCACCAACGAAAAGCACAAAAAATGCAGGAAAACGTGGCACAAAAGGGCCCACGAGAAAGAACACTTGTTTACAGGCTGAGAGCTGAAACAAGAAGGCAAAGTGTTGCCTTGTGCAACCTCCACTGAGAATGTGCGCATCAAGCAACTCAAATTTCTCACCACTCAGCACGTGTCTGTGAATAACCAAGAAAGTGCCTTGAGTATCCATTGTGGGGTCACACATTTTAGCAAGTAGGCAAATTTTCAGACATAGAACGCACCCATAATGAGGACTGACTGTCTGTGTGTGCTGGGGAGTACTACACAGCCATAAAAAGGAACAAACGATGGTGCTTGCAACGGTCCCGAAGACTCTCAGAGGTGTTGTTCCGAGTTGGTCTCAAAGATTCCACATTGTACGGTTCCACTTATATGATATTCTTGAAAAGCCAAAACCGTAGTGATGGAGAACATATCAGTTGATGCCAGAGGACAGAGGTGGGGGGCAAGTATGGCTTTAATAAGAGGATAACTCGAGGGAATTGGGGGTGGCGGCGATGAAACTGTTCTATATCCTGATGGTAGTGGTCGTAACTTAAATCTCTACAAGTATTAAAATTCATAAACTGTACATCAAGAGAAAAAAGTTCATGTTATTGTATGATGATTTAACAAATAAAATAAATATGTAAGCAAATATGTAAGCAAAATGAGTAACCAGAGAGGCGACACCCTGTCTCCAATCTGAACTGCCTTGCTGCATGGAATAGGGCCCCACGAGAAGGTGAATGTGGCCATCTGAGGCCCTTCTGTAGTCCTAGTGGCCTTGTTGGAGGAAAGAAAGCGGCCACCTACATGCTTGGGTTATAGCCTCATGCCCCGCGCAGGTGACTCCTACAGCCGGCTAGTCACCAGAAGAGGGTCACCAGCACAGTCCAGGGGCTTCTCAGCCACTTTCCGATCATGGGCTCCTCTGTGAGAAGACCGCCACTCCTCCAGGGTCCCCAGGGCATTGGCTTTATATCCACATGCAGAGATTCCCCCTTAGAAGTTAGTGTTGCCCCTAGCAACCAGCTCTCTCTCCAAACTGCTTTGAATACTGACTGCCTTAGGAAGACTGCTCCTCGGAACCAATTTCTAAAAGGCCTCCTATCACTATGTGAACAAAACATTTTTAAACAGAAAATTTAACAAGGTTTTAAAACAAAGATTCAACTTTTTCATCATCTTCTGACTATACGTTTGCTGAGTGGCTTGAGGGCAACTTGCTGTTCTTTCCAAAGGAAGAAAGAGGGAATGATGGTGGCAGATCGTGACACGCTACCTGTTCTGAGAGACCTATGAGAGATAAAATAGAGATAATACTATGTCTCTACACCTAGGAATGTCCGCTAGTATAGGTGTTGACATATAGTAGGTGCTTAATAAGTCCCAGGAAATCAAGACAAATTCCCAAGTATCAAAGAGTTGTACATTATAATTATTAAAACACAGACATACCTATTGAACATCCTCAGTAAACATTGCTGGTACCCAGTAAGACCCATACACAAAGATGAGTTTCAATGAATAAATAAGATATGGACCACACCTTCCGAAGTCTCCAGGTCTAGTGAAGAGAAAGATATGCATAAATAATTGTACTATGAGGCAGAGACACTTGATACTAGAATAACATATAAGAACATGCTATGGGGAAATGGGTAGGGAGGAGTGCATTAATCAAGGTTCTTTGGTTAAAGTGACAGAATCTCAACTCAAATGAACAGACACAAAACAGCCGATGCATTGGTTCACATAATTTGAAAGGACCTGGGTGTATCCAGAGACTCAAATGGATGTTGGTAGAAAATTCTGTTCTGCAATCCTTTGTCCTCTGCCTTCATGAAAGAAGTCTTAGTTTGAACACGAATCTGGCTTGAATCCCAGCTCTACTGTTTACTAGCCTGAGCTTTTTTGAGCTGCAACTTCCTGATTTGTAAAATGGGAATAATAATACCTACCTCACAGATGGTAGTTGAGGGTTAAAGGTAAATTATAACTGTAATTGTCATTGTCAGACAAATCCTGTATCCCCTTTTCAGCTCAACGCTCTTATCTTCTAATCCCCAAGTACTCATTCATCCATGCATCCATCCATGCATCCATCCATCCATCTACTCAATATGTATTAAACACCTGCTCTGTTCCAGGCAATATGCTATACACTGAGAATATTGATATTAATAAGGTAGGCTCCCCTACTCTCCAGTTACTTACAGGTAAGTGAGTGATAAGACAAATATGAAACACAAAATGTGAGGAAGTGCATAGGAGAAGTACAAATAATCTCTAACATCTGCATAGTGTTTTCATTCTTAGAGAACACTTTTACACCCAGTCACTGCACTAAAGTCTTATAAAAATCTCACGAAATATATTGTCACTCTATCCTGCTAATGAGAAAGCTGGGGCAAGTTTTCAGCAATATGACTAAAATGCTCACAGTTGGTGGGAGGTAGGAACAAGTTCTCCTTTCTGTGATGTTACGCTCATGTGGAACATAAAAGATTTACTGGGAGGAGGGGAAAAAAAGATTTGTTTTGACATTATTTTGAAATATAGTGACCAATAAAGAAGCTATAACCAAACTGAGGAAAGTAGGAAAGAGTGAACCAAATGACACAAAGTACTGTCGGCGTGAACAAGAGTAAAAGAGGTGGTGCGTAAGCACAAGCAGTTTGCCACCTGGGTAGAAAAGTCTAGATCAGAGCATAAGTAGTGGAATCACACCAAAGTGCTCACATTTTTATTTTCAATCTTGAGAGAAATTCTGCAGATTTTTGCAGGACCATAGAACTCTGAGAACTATGATGCAATACGGAACCTCACTGCATTTCTCACATTTACATATTATCTTTTGGGGACATTAAGATGGTCTTCGGCTTCTGCCCGCTCTGTCACCAGTGGAGGGGGACCTTTACCGGAGGCAAATACCGTAAGTGATTTTTCCCAAGGTAACAAAGTCAGTAGGCAGAAATCCTGGAAGTTGAACCCAGGTCTTGAGATGTCAGTTCTGGTGGCTTGTCAGTCACATGAGGCTGCTCTCCATACCAGATGCCAGAGGCAAGAAAGGACTCCTGAGTTCCTCTGTGCCCCACCTGGATCTGATCTGCCTTGAGGAATTTCCCATGATGATCTGAATCATTTCCCTTTCTCCCACCAGGGTGAAACTGACCCATTTCTCCAGGTCCCTTAACTCAGAGGAGTGAGGTGATGGGTGCCTCCCCACCATGTTGGATCAACAGGGCAGAGACTGGGTGGGGACTTGGATTCAGGGCTCCCAAAAGGCTGCCTGCTCCAGCCGTAGGCAGAGTGACGTCTGCTGTCAGTGCCAGGGTACCCTGGCATTGCCAGAATCAGAACACCTTCTGCCACCGGGTAGGGCTGCCACCACCTGGACCAAGGATGGGGCTTGGAGGATTGGAATAGTATAGCACTTCGCAGCCAGTTGCCTGGGTTTGAACCCCAGCTCTGCTACCTCCTAGATGTATGATCTCAGCAAGTCCCTTAACTTTCCTAGACCTCGGTTTTCTTATCCACAGTACAGGGATGATAATAGTGATAATAACATTTGTGCTACAGGATTGTTGTAAGGCACAAATGAGTTTATCATGCAAATACATTTTGTCAACCTTATGGGTATGTAAATGCTTACTTTTGTTAGCTTTGTTTTTATTGCCGACAGGTGAGGGTCAGGGAGGAGAGTCTGAATGTCCTCAGAGAGCCCACTGGGAACTTCCAGAAATTTCCTGGGATAGAGCAGAAAAGCTTTGTGCAAAGTAAAATCATAGAGTCCCATAACCGGGGGCAACAGAAAATGTTGGTCTTTGGGCTCGCTTTTCTTTAATCCCGGAAAAAACTGTAAAATAGTTGTAGAAGAAAGAGTAGATAAAATGGAGGAATAAATGGGACATTTTCCCAGCTGGGCAGGAGAATGCTGATTGAGTACAATCAATGCCACCAGCCCGCTAACGAGACCCAATCAGGCGGGGCGATTAGAGATATTCTTCAGAGAAAGAAGCCTGACAGCTGCAGGAAAGTTTCTGCTTTCCCAGAAAAGGGGGAGTGGGAGAGATAGGCAGAGTGGTGTGGCAGAAGGGAGAGGGAGGGAAGTGAGGAGAGGGAATCAACAAAGCATCAGCACCACCCAGCTCTATCTTGAAGTCAAAGAAGAGTGAAGAAGGCAAAGAGGAGAGAGGAGGGTGAAGCCTCTAGGGAGGATCTGCTGCTGCCTTCATTCTCTCAGACGCTGATTTTCATAGTCCTTCCCACTAACTTCCCTCCTCCTGCTGGACTAAGGAATCCTGGGCTAAATGACAGTGTGCATTGAGATAGGTGTGTCTTGTGCCCCTAACAAGGATCACAGCTCACATCTGCAAAACCGATTACAGGTCACCAATCTCCTTCGTGTACAAAAACTCATTTTGACCTCACATAAACCTTTGAAGATGGTATTTTTAATAAATTCCCCACTTGAAAGGTGACTTCAGTACAGCTCATTTCACTACGTATTTATTGAGCACCTACTTTACATGCAGCATTTGTGCTAGCATTGAACAAAACAGTGCCTTCTCTCAGGGAGTTCCTGGTCTAGTAAGAGAGACATATATCAGTTCAATGTTGTCCGGTAACTCTTCCTTTCAGCAGAATGACAACTAATAGATGCGGGAGGAATTAGCTAAAAAATCATGATTTTGCAAATTTCAAAATAATAATTGAAACTTTAGGCAAGAACCATTGGGATGATAAAACCATGGGGTAAAAATTTGATAAGGACTAGGATATTTACAAAGTATCTCCCCATAGATTACTTATTAATTACAAAGGAAGAAATGAGAAACTTCCAGTAGCAAAACCTAGAAGGCAATACTTAACAGAGTCATTAAAGTAAACAAGACCAAGAACAGCACAAAGAGGTACCGTGTGCCTTTTGATATGATACACTGAAAAGGACACAACATAATTTATGGAGCACATCTGCTAAAAATGTTGAATCTGAAATTAACCAGGAAGAAACCATCACACATATCCAAACAGGGCGACAGTCGACATACCCGCTATCCTGCACTCTTCAAAACGGTCAACATGATGAAAGGTCAAGAAAGTCTAAAGAACTATTCCAGATTAAAGAGACTGAGGAGATCTCACAACTGAATGCAATGTATGATACTGGATTAGGTCCCATATCAGAAAAAGAATTGCTCTAAAGGACATTTTGAGGATAATTTGGTGATGTTTCAATATGCCTGTATAAGAGCAGAAGCCTGTTGGGTGTGGGTAGATAAGTGAGTGGCAGGATTCAGCTGCCTACTTGACATCCATACACTGATGTCTAAAAGATTTCTCATCATTAGTTCTTGATTCTTCCCACCTCCAAACCTGTAACTATCATATTTTCCATGTGAGTCGTCACCAGCATCTACCCAGTTGCTCAAGCCAAACAGCTAGAAGACATCTTTGTTTCTTTCTGCTACCTCCACAGCCAATCAATCTACCAGCAATTCCTGTTGACTCTACCTTCAAAGGGTATCCCACACTGACCCACTGCTTCTCACCTCAACTGCTACAACTCTGGTCCAAGCCACTACCATCTTATGGGAGTACTACAACAATAATCTCTTCATTTTCACCAAGTCATCTCTAACACAGGGGCTAAAGAAATTTTCTTTACTTGTGAATCAATACAGGCACTACCCTGCCTAAACCTCTCCACAGTTCCTACTGAGCTTAGAATAAAATCCTGAAACCTTCTATCTCCTCCCTGAAAGGAACCCTTATCTCCTGTAGTCTCAGTGCTGAGCTTTCTGAAAATCAAACCCAGACTTGTATCCTGTGAGTGGCTGAGTTATTGCACAAATTGCGTTCCCAACCTTGCAAGGTGTCTTCTGGTAAAATTAGGACATGGACTGAGAAGAAATGGGATCCTGAAAATTGGACTGGAGACATAGGAGAGGATCCCAATGAAGCTAAGGACCCCTACATTCTGCGAAGTCCTTTTTGTAGAAGCATCTCTTACATGTCCTGCCTAAGGAGGTTTGCCCTTCTTTGCCTGAAGAACTTGTAATGGCCTTTCCTAAGGTGGTTGCCTTGCAAGGCACTGTTGACTCTCCTCAGGACCCCCGCCAACACTCTTTGCTTCCAAACCCATAACTAGACTCAAGTCTCAATAGGTGCCAAAAGGTACAAAAGGTGAACTGTGAGGAGTTTCACTAAACCTCAGAAGAACTGCACTAGTTTTCCAATTTACACAGATAGAAATCGGGGGAATGTGTGTGGAGATGAATATTAACTGTGGGATCAAGGTAAAAGGAACGTAAAATTGGGTCAGGCCAAATTTATTGATTTGGGCCCACTAAGCTGAGATTCTGGATTCAAGTTTAGCTTGAAAGGTTTGGAAAGGCTCTGTCAGTTTGTTTTGGTTAGTTGACTGAAACATGGACCCAAGCCTTGGTATACAGTAGAGGCAGGTATCTAAAGACTTAGGGAGATGGGATCATCATGTAAGACCTAGTCACCCAGCCCAGGAGGGTCTAGAGGATACGCCTTTACCCACAACTATGAGAAATAGATTTATGAGAAAAGTCCCAGCATCATTAAAGAGTTCATTCGTCACCCTTCTCTGTAGGTTGGAAATTACAGTGGGAACTGCTACCATTGAACTGGGGTCTCTAAACGTATTGGGTATAATGGAATACTGGGTGGCAGAGCCCAAGCAGTGGCATTAGTTTCCAAAGACCAGGTGGGCATGGTTACTGTAGTGAGCAGCAGAGTCAAAGCAGTAATCAGAATATTTCTGACTCTCGGAGACCCATGGCATTGGCTAGCTGATCATGGTGTCCCTAGAAAAGAAATAGATGTGCAGTCTACTAAATTCTTACTTGATCGATATAAACAGAAGAGTTCTAGCTCCAATGAACAGAAGTCTAATATGAAAGACAAACATGGTTACAGCCCCTCAGTCAAGCCTAGACTTGAGCCAGTTTATAGACTTAGAATACTTTGAATGAAAGGGAGCCTGGATCCACTTTGCTACATTTGCCAAAAGCTTATGCTGTTAGTCTACTTCCCAGCCTTCTCCAAAGGGATCTACAGACATTTAGCAGGGTAATTGCTTTTTGGAGGAAGAGAAATAATCACATCTTTCAGGGATTATTAGACATTGGCTCTAAATTGACACTAATTCCTGGAGACCCAAAATGTGTGGTCCACCAGTCAGAGCAAGAGCTTATCCATGGAGGTTTAGTTCAGGTCCCTCTCAGAGTGGGGCCAGTGGGTCCTTGAATGCTCAGTGAATCCTTGAACCCATCCTGTGGTTATTGCCCCATCTCTGGAATGCATGATTGGAATACATGCTCAGCAACTGGTAAAGTCCCCACATTGGTTCTTTATCCAGTAGAGAGAGGGCTATTAGAGTAGGAAAAGCCAAGGGAAAGCCACTAGTACTGCCACTACCTATAGAACTAGTACAACAAAAGTAATACAGCATCCTTGGAGGAAATGCAGAGATGAATGCTACCATTAAGGACTTGAAAGATGCAGGTGTAGCGATTCCCATCACATCCCCATTTAACTTACCTAAGCAAAAAACAGATGGATCTTGGCGAATGACAGTGGATTATCATAAACTTACTCAGGTGACGACTTCAATTGCAATCAGATGTGGTTTTGTTGCTTGAGCAAATTAATATATCCCCTGGTACCTAGTACATAGCTATTGAGCCGGCAAAGGCTTTTTTCTCTATACCTGTTAGTAAGGACCACCAGAAGCAGTTTTCCTTCAGCTAGCAAGGCCAGCAATATACCTTTACTGTCCTACCACAGGGGTACAGCAACTCTCCAGGCATATGTCATAATTTAGTCCACAGGGAATTTGATCATCTTTCCCTTCCATAGGACATTACACTGGCCAATTGTATTGACAATATTATGCTAATTAGACCTGGTGAGGAAGAAGTGGCAACTACCCTAGACATATTGGTAAGACATTTACATGTCAGAAGATGAGAAATAAATCCCACAAAAATTGAGAAGTTTCCTACCAGTAAAATTTCTACGGGTCCAGTGGGTGTATGTCTACATATCCCTTCTTAAGCAAAGGATAAATTGTTGCATCTGACCCTTGCTACCATTAAAAAAAAAAAATGGCATAACACCTGGGAGGCCTCTTTGGATTTTAGAGCCAATGCATCCTTCATTTGTGTGTGCTACTCTAACCCATTTCCCAAGTGACCTAAAATCTACTAGTTTTGAGTAGGACCCAGAACAAGGGAAGACTCTGCAACAGATCCAAGCTATTATCCAAGCTCTCCTGCAGGTTGAGCCATATGATCCAGAAGATCCAATGGTGTTTGAAGAGTCAGGAGAAGATAGAGATGCTGTTTGGAACCTTTGGTCGGTGCCTATAGGAGCCTTAGGACTATGGAGCAAAGTCCTGCCATCTTTTAGGAATAACTACTATCCTTTTGCAAAACTACTTTTGGCTTGCTACTAGGCTTCAGTAGAGGTTGAACACCTAACCATGGGCCACCAAGTTACCTTGCATTCCACTTGAGGTGCTTTCATGGACTGGGTGTTATCTGACTCACCAAGAAATAAAGTTGGGTGTATAAACCATCACTCTATTACAAAATAGAAATGGTATATATGAGATCAGGATCAAGCAGGTCCTAAAGTCACAAGTAAGTGGCATGAGGAAATAGTCCAAGTGCTCAAGACCCCTACTCCTTCTACGTTCATTTCTTTCTCTAGGCCCGCACCTTGGCCTCATGGGGAATTCTTTATGGCCAGCTAACTGAGGAAGAGAAAACTCAAGCTAGTTTACAGATGGTGCCTGTGTACATGATACACAGGCACCACCTCAAAATGGACAGGTATAGTATTAAAAGCCCCCTTTCTGGAACATCTCAGAAGGACAGTTGTGAGAAATCCTCCCAGTGGGCAGAACTTCAAGCTGTGTACCTGACTGTTCATGTTGCCTGGAAATAGAAATGGTCAGAAGTACAAGTCTATACCAATTCTTGGGCTGTAGCCAATGATTTGTCTGGGTGGCCAGGGACCTACAAGTAACACAATTAGGAAATTAATGACAAGGATATCTTGACAATTGCAGTGTCAATGGTAGTGGAGGTGAAAGTCTGAACGGAGCGAGTGTAAGACCGAGGGGAGAACTGACACCACGAGTCCCAGATAATACCTTCAAGTTTCTGCTGCAAACAGGATCAGAGAGACGTGGGGTGGTGGATGGCAGTGGGAGTGGGTAAAGCAGAGGGGAAGTAGGAAATGTTACTAATTATTTTAAGATGCAATAAAGACTGATTTATCCCCCCCAAAAAAGGAAGAAAATTAATGACAAGGAGGTTTGGGAAATAGGTATATGAATAGACCTCTCTGAATGGGCAATAATGTGAAGGTAGCTGTGTCCCATGTGAGTACTCACCAAAAGGTAACCTCAGCAGAGGATACTTTAATAATTTAGTAGATAGGATGACCACTCTGCAGATACAGGCATCTCCTTTCCTCATGGCTAAATGGGCTCATGAACAAAGTGGCCATCATGCAGGGATGGAGGTGATGCACGCCCTCAGCAACAGGGGCTTCCACTCACTAAGGCTGACAAGACTACAGCCACTGCTGAGTGTCCAGTCTGCCATCAGCAAAGATCAACACTAGTCCTTGATATGGCACCATTCACCAGGATAATCAGCCAGCTACCAGTGGCAGATTAATTACATTGGGCCACTTTCATTATGGAAGGTGCATCTTTTGTTCTTACTGGAACAGACCCTTACTCCTGACAAGGATTTACCTTCTCTGCCTCCAATGCTTCTGACAAAACTACCATTCATGGATTTATAAAATTCTTATCTACCATCATGGTATTCTACACAGCATTGCTTCTTATCAATGAACTCACTTCACAGTAAATTAAGTGCAATAATGGGCCCACACTCATGGAATTCACTGATCTTACCATGTTTTCCATCATCCTAAAGCATCTGACTTGAGAGAATAGTGGAACAGCCTTTTGAATACTCAGTTATGGTGCCAGCTAAGTGAAAATACCATGTGGGGCTGGAGCAAACTTCTCCAGAAGGTTGTATGTGCTCTGAATCAGCATCCCCTAATATGGTGCTGTTTTTCCCATAGTCAGGCTTCATGGATCTAGGAAGCAAAGAATGGAAATGGGAGTGGCTCTGTTAGCCATTACCCTAGTGATCCACTAGATGCTTAGTGGATTCATAGATCTGCTAGTTTGCTTCCTTTCCCTGTGACTTTAGGCTCTGCTTGTCTAGAGATCTTAGTTCCAAAGAGAAGAATGCTTCCACTAGGAGAAACAACAATGATTTCATTCAATTGGACCACGCAGCCACTTGGGGCTCCTCACATCTCTGAATCAACAAGCAAAGAAGTGGGTTGCCATACTAGTGAGATGATTGATCCTAACTTTTAAGGGAAACTGGGTTGCCATCACACAATGGAGATAAGAAAAAAGTATGTCTGGGATACAGGAGATCCTTTAAGACTCTCTTAGTACTTCCATGTGCTGTGATTAAAGTCAATGGAAAACTGCCACAACTCGGTTCAAGCAGGACTGCTAATGGCCCAGAAACTTTAGGAATCAAGGTCTGGGTCACTTGACGAGGCAAAGAAGTAAGACAAACTAAAGTGCTGTTGAGGACAAAAGGAATGTAAAATGAATAGGAAAAGATAATTATGCATACCATCTATGATCATGTGATCAGTTTTAGAAACAAAGATTATAATAGTTATGAGTATTTCTTCCTTATTCTGTTATGAAATATAGATATAATATTTGTATAAAATATTTTAATATAGATATTTAAATTTACTTTTAAATGTATATTTTAAATAAATATATTTATAATATAGCGTATTATAATTTATAATAAATATGGAATTTATATTTATTATTAATATAAATATATAAATATAGTATATAATATTTTCTTTCTCTTATTCACTTATCATCTAACATCAGATGTATTAATAATAGTTGGGCTTCCCTGGTGGCGCAGTGGTTGAGAATCTGCCTGCCGATGCAGGGGAAGCTGGTTCGTGCCCCGATCCGGGAAGATCCCACATGCCGCGGAGCGGCTGGGCCCGTGAGCCATGGCCGCTGAGCCTGCGCATCCGGAGCCTGTGCTCCGTAACGGGAGAGGCCACAACAGTGAGAGGACCGCGTACCGGAAAAAAAAAAAAAAAAGTTAACTTTATATCTCAGTATTTAAGATACAAGACAAAGGAAAGAGTGAACACCCATCCAAGGACTTTGAAATCTCTTCTGGGGAAAATGTTGGTATATTTTTGGTTGTTCTCAGGATAGTTGTAGCGTGTTAGATAGGAGTAGGACATTGTTACAGTCTTTATTTGTATATTAAATATGTCTGAGATGTGTATGGGTGCCAAGTTGGCAGGGGGTGGTCTGTGATGGTCACTTTTTTTTTTTGCGGTACGCGGGCCTCTCACTGTTGTGACCTCTCCCGTTGCGGAGCACAGGCTCCGGACGCGCAGGCTCAGCGGCCATGGCTGACGGGCCCAGCCGCTCTGCGGCGTGTGGGATCTTCCCGGACCAGGGCACGAACCCACGTCCCCTGAATCAGCAGGCGGACTCTCAACCACTGCGCCACCAGGAAAGCCCTGTGATGGTCATTTTGACATGTCAGCTTGGCAAGGCTGCAGTCCCCAGTTGTCCAATAGAGCACTGATCTAGATGTTGGTGGAAAGATATTTTGTGGATATGATTAAAGTCTATAATCAGTGGACTCTAGGTAAGAAAGATTATCCTAGATAATCAGAGTAGGTATAATTTAATCAGTTGAAAGGCCTTAAAAGGAGGACTGCAGCTTCCCTGAGAGAAGAAGAAATTCTTGTAGACAGCAGCTTTAGCTCATGGCTGAGTCTTATAGCCTACTCTTCCTGGTAGCCTCCCTACAGATTCCAGACTTGCCTAGCCAGCCCCCACGATCATGTATGCCAATTCCTTATAATAAATCTCTTGACATGTATTTCCTACTTATTCAGCTTCTCTGATTGAACCTTCACTAATAGAATTGGGGGATCATGGGATTTTAAATGACATAGGGCAGGTATCAGCACTTAACCGTCAACAGCAAAATGGATGTAATTACCAAAAGAGTTTGCAAGGTCTGAGGCAATTGCGGGGTGGGGAGGGGGAGGTGGGGGAGGGGCACTGACCTGCAGGGATCTGTGGTATTGGCTAACTGATCATGGAGAAAAAGAAGGCTCCCTATGGTATCATGCTGGTTTTATAATCTTTTTAAAAAATCAAGTGCTGGAAAGCAGAAGGCTGCCATCAGCTGCCACAGTGGAAATTTCTAGGCCTTCATCCAATTTTCAGATTGGGCATATCCAGAGCCCATGGATGAAGTGGAGTTTGGGTCACATTGTGGAAAGATCCTACAATGTCATCACAAGTATATACAGCCCGTACTACCCCAATCCTTCCCCAGAGTGACACAAGGCATTTGCCAGGATGATTGTGCCCCAGGGAAAAGGAAATATCTTAACTGTTCAAGGACCATTAGATACAGGATTTCAACTGACTCCAATGCCAGAGAACCCAAAATGCCATCACAATCCTCTGGTTAGAGTAGAGGTTTGGGGGTGGGGTGTGACCAAGATGGCAGAGTAGGAGGACCCTGAGCTCAACTCCTCCCATGGGCACACCAAAATTACAACCATTTACAGAGCAACTATTGATGAGAAAGGCCTGAGGAGTATCAGAAAACAATCTTCTACAACAAAAGATATAAAGAAGGAAGAAAACAAGATGGGTAGAGGGACAGAGATGCAGTATAGTCAAGACCCATACCCCCAGGTGAGAAACCCACAAATGGGAGGATAATTACAGTTGCAGAGGTTCTCCCCAGGGAATAATGGGTCCAAAGTCTGTATCAGGCTCCCCAGCCCAGGGGTCCTGCAACAGGAAGATGAGCCCCCAGGACCTTTGGCTTTGAAGTCCAACAGGGCTCACTTTGGGTAGAGCCAGAAGATTGTAGGAAATAAAGACTCCACTCTTAAAGGGTGCACACAAAATCTCGTATGTTATGAGACCCAGGACAGAAGCAGTAATTTGAAAGAAGCTTGGGTCAAACCCACCTGTCGATCTTGGAGAGCCTCCCAGGGAGGCAGGAAGCAACTGGAGCTCACCTTTGGGACATAGACACTGGCAGAAGCCATTCTGGGGGAGTTTCTACTACCACAAGAACACTGGTGCTGGCAAGCACAATTTTGGAATCCTCCCTCTGACTTTTTAGCACCAGGACTTGGCCCAACCTCCCAGCCTGTCATCACCAGTACTGGGACATCTCATACCAACCAGCTAGCTGGGTGGGGACACAGTCCCACCCACCAGCAGGCAGGTTGCCTTAGGAATACCTGAATTCCCAAAGAACCCAGAACCCAGTCCCATCCACCAGTGGGCCAACACCAAATCCAGTACCCCCAGGGCCCTGCAACCACAGACCCCAGAACCCAGCTTCACCCACCAGTGAGCTGGCACTAGGCCCAGAACCCACTTGACCCCTACCCTGCCCACCAGTGGGTCAACACCAGCCCTGGGACCCTCTAGAGCCCCACAACCACCCATCCCAGGACCTAGCTCCATCTACTAGTGGGCCAGCACTAGCCCCAGGACGCCTGGGGCTCTGCAGCCAGTTGACTCATGACCCAGCCCTGTCCACCAGTGGCCGGCAGCCTCAACACAAGGCAGGGCCTGGCAACCAACAAGACCAGGGGCCATCCATGCCTACCAGACTGCCCACAGTAGTCAGCCCACTACAAGAGAAGGGCCCATGCAGCCCACATGGGAGGCAATCCTGGAGCATATAGCTCTAGTGGTCAGAGGGGAGTACACTGCTGGGATGCATAGGACATCTCATATAAAAGGCCACTTCTCCAAGATCAGGAAACATAACCAACTTTCCAAATACATAGAAATAAAAATAGCAAATTAGGCAAAATAAGGTGACAGAGAAATATGTTCCAAATGAAAGAACAAGATAAAACCACAGAAGAACTAAATGAAGTGGAGATAAGCAACCTACCCAATAAAGAGTTCAAGGAAATGATCATAAAGATGCTTAAAGAATTCAGGAGAAAAATGAATGGAGTGAGAAATTAGAAGTTTTTAACAGAGACAGAAAATATAAAGAAGAACAACATAGAGCTGAAGAATACAATAACTGAAATGAAAACTATACTAGGAGGAATAAACAATAGATTGGATGATTCAGAGGAATAGATCAGCAAACTGGAAGACAGAGTAGTGTAAATCACTGAAGCTAAACAGAAAAAAGAACTTTAAAAATTAGGACAGTATAAGAGATTTCTGGGACACCATCAAGTGTACTAACATTTATATTACATAAGTCTCAGAAGGAGAAAAGAGAGAAAAAAGGGGGAGAAAACATATTTGAAGTGATAATAGCTGAAAACTTCCCTAACCTGGGAAAGGAAACAGACATCCAGGCCCAGGAAACACAGAGAGTCCCAAACAGGATCAACCCAAAGAGGATCACACCAAGACACACTGTAATTAAAATGACAAAAATTAAAGATAAATAGAGAATATTAAAAGCAGCAAGGGAAAAGCAACAAGTTATGTACCAAGGAACTCCCATAATGCCATCAGCTGACTTTTCAACAGAAACTCTGCAGGCCATAAGGGAGTGGCATGATATATTTAAAGTGATGAAAGGGGAAAACCTACAACCGAGTATATTCTATCCAGTAAGACTTTCATTCAGATTTGAAGGAGAGATCAAAAGCTTTACAGAGAAGTGAAAGCTGAAAGAATTCAGCACCACCAAGCCAGCCTTACAAGAAATGTTAAAGAAACTTATCTAAGTGGAAAAGGAAAGGCTACAACTAGAAATAAGAAACTTATGAAAGGAAAAAATCTCATTGGTAAAGGCAAATATACAGTAAAGGTACTAAATTGACCACATATAAAGTTAGTTGGAAGGTTAAAAGACAAAAGAAGTAAAATCATCTATGTCACAATAAGTAGTTAAGGGATCCACAAAACAAAAAGATATATGATGTGAAAAACAGTAAATGTGGGGCGGGGAGAGTAAAAATGAAGGGTTGTTAAAATGCATTCGAACTTAAGAGATGAGCAACTTAAAATAATCATATATATGTAGACTGCTATATATAAATCTCAGGGTAGCCAAAAATCTATAATACATACACGCACAAAAAAAGAGAAAAGAGGGCTTCCCTGGTGGCGCAGTGGTTGAGAGTCCACCTGCCGATACAGGGAACACAGGTTCGTGCCCCGGTCCGGGAAGATCCCACATGCCACGGAGTGGCTGGGCCCATGAGCCATGGCCGCTGAGCCTGCGCGTCCGAAGCCTGTGCTCCACAACGGGAGAGGCCACAACAGTGAGAGGCCCACGTACCGCAAAAAACAAAAACAAAAACAAAAACAAAAAAAGAGAAAAGAATTCAAACATAACACTAAAGATAGTCACCAAATCACAAGGGAAGAGAACAAAAGAAAAAGAAAGGAACAAAAAAGAACTACAAAAACAATTCCCCCAAATTAACAAAATGGCAATAAGTCCATACCTATCAATAATTACTTTAAATGTAAATGGACTATATGCTCCAATCAAAAGATACAAAAACAAAACATATATATATATATATATATATATATATAGCCTACAAAATGCAGATCTAAAGACACACACAGTCTGAAAGTGAGGGGATGGAAAAAGGTATTCCACACAAATAGAAGAGAAAGCTGAAGTAGCAATACTTATGTCAAACAAAATAGACTTTAATAAACACAGTTACAAGAGACAAAGAAGAATATTACATAATGATCAAGGGATCAATCCAAGAAGAAATTATAACAATATAAATTTATATGCACCTAACATAGAAGCACCTAAATACATAAAAAATATTAAAAGACACAAAGGGAGAAATGGCAGTGACACAATAATAGTAGAGGACTTTAATACCCCATTTACATCAATGGGCATATCATTTGGACAGAAAACCAATAAGGAAACACTGGTCTTAAATGACACATTAGACAGGTGGCCTTAATAGATATATATAGAACATTCCATCCAAAAGCAGCAGAATACACACTATTTTCAAGTTCAAATGGAACATTCTGAAGGATAGGTCACATATCAAGTATCTTTTCTGACTACAATGCTGTAAGACTAGAAATCTACTACAAAAAAACTGCAAAAAGCACAAATATGTGGAGGCTAAACAATATGCTATTACACAACCACTGGATCACTGACAAAATCAAAGAAGAAATAAAAGATATCTGGAGACAAATTTAAAAAATAAAAATTATCCAAAATCTATGGGATGCAGCAAAAGGAGTTTTAGAGGGAAGTTCATAGCAATACAAGTCTACGTCAGGAAACAAGAAAAATCTCAAATAAACAACCTAACCTTACACCTAAATAAACTAGAAAGAGAAGAACAAGCAAAGCCAAAAGTTAGTAGAAGGAAAGAAATCATAAAGATCAGAGCATAAATAAATGAAATGGAGACTTTAAAAAAATAGGAAAGATCAATAATATTAAAAGCTGGTTCTTTGAAAAGACAAAACAAAATTGATAAACCATTAGCCAGACTCATCGAGAAAAAAGAGAGAGGGCCCAAATCAATAAAATCAGATATAAAAAAGAATTTACAATTGAAATCACAGAAATACAAAGGATCATAAGAGATTACTATGAACAATTATTTGAGAGTAAAATGGAAAACCTAGAGGAAATGGACAAATTCCTAGAAATGTACAATCTCCTAAAACTGAAGCAGGAAGAAACAGAAAATGTGAACATACCAATTATCAGTAATTAAATTGAATCAGGAATAAAAACTCCCAATAAATAAGAGTCCAGGACCAGAGAGAATCACAGGTGAATTCTACCAAACATTTAGACAAGAGTTAACACCTAACCTTCTCAAACTATTCCAAAAAATTGCAGGGGAAGGAGCACTTCCAAACTCATTCTGAGGCCAGCATCACCCTGATACCAAAACCAGAAAAAGTAGCACACACACAAAAAAATTATAGACTAATATCACTGATAAACATAGATTCAAAAAACCCTCAACAAGATATTAGTAATCTGAATTCAATGATACGTTAAAAGGATCATACACCATATTCAAGTGGGATTTATCCCAGGGATGCAAGGAAGCTCAATATCTGCAAATCAATCAATGCAATACACAACGTTAACAAACTGAAGAATAAAAATCCTACGATCATCTCATTAGATATGGATAAAGCTTTTGACAAAATTTAACATCCATTTATGATTTAAAAAAACTCTCAACAGAGCGGGTATAGAGGGAACATACCTCAACATGATAAAGGCCATATATAATATCATACTCTATGGTGAAAAGCTGAAAGCATTTCCTCTAAGATCAGGAACAAGACAAGGATGCCTACTCTTGCCATGTTTAGTCAACAAAGTATTGGAAGTCCTAGCCACAGCAATCAGACAAGAAAAAGAAATGAGGGCTTCCCTGGTGGCACAGTGGTTGAGAGTCTGCCTGCCAACGCAGGGGACACGGGTTCGTGCCCCAGTCTGGGAAGATCCCACATGCCGTGGAGCGGCTAGGCCCGTGAGCCATGGCCACTGAGCCTGAGCATCCGGAGCCTGTGCTCCACAACAGGAGAGGCCACAACAGTGAGAGGCCCGCATACTGCAAAAAAAAAAAAAGAAAAAGAAATGAAATGAATCCAAATTAGAAAGAAAGAAGTAAGATAGTCACTGTTTGCACATGACATGATACTATATAGAGAAAATCCTAAAGATGCTACCAAAAAACTACCAGACTTCATCAAGGAATTTGGTAAAGTTACAGGATACAAAATTAATATACAGAAATCTGTTGCATTTCTATACACTAACAATGAACTATCAGAAAGAGAATTAAGAAAACAGTCCTATTTACAATTGCATCAAAAAGAATAAAATACTTAAGAATAAATCTAACTAAGGAGGTAAAAGACTTGTACTCAGAAAATTATAAGATACTGATGAAAGAAGTTGAGGACAACACAAACAGATGTAAAGATAGACCATGCTCATGGGTTGGAATAATTAATAATGTTAAAATGACCATACCACGCAAGGTAGTCTACAGTTTCAATGCAATCCCTGTCAAAATACTTACGGCATTTTTCACAGAACTAGAAAAAATAATCTTAAAATATATATGGAAACACAAAATACCCCAAATAGCCAAAACATCTTAAGAAAGAAAAAGATGGAGGTATTACACTCCTTGATTTCAAACTACATTACAAAGCTACAATAACCAACACAGTGTGGTAAGGGGACCCCCCACACACACACAAAAAGACACATAGATCAATGCAACAGAATAGACAGCCCAGAAATTAGCCCACACTTATATGGGCAATTAATCTACAACAAAGGAGGCAAGAATATACAATGGGGAAAAAACAACCTCTTCAATAAATGGTGTTGGGAAAACTAGATAGCTACATGCAAAAGAATCAAACTGGACTACTTTCTCACACCATGAACAAAAACAAGTTCAAAATGGATTAAAGACTTACATGTAAGATCTGAAACCATAAAACTTCTAGAAGAAAACATAGGCAATATGCTCTTTGACATCAGTCTTATTCATATTTTTTGAATACGCATCCTCAGACAAGAGAAACAAAAGCAAAAATAAACAAAAGGGACTACATCAAACTAAATAGCCTTTGCTCAGCAAAGGAAGCTATCAACAACAAAAATATTCACCTACTGAATAGGAGAAGATATTTGCAAATGCTGTATCTGATAAGACGTTAATATCCAACATATACAAAGAACTCAAACAAGTCAACATCAAAAAACAAACCACCCAACTGAAAAATGAGCAGAGGATTTGAATAGACATTTTTCCAAATAATACATACAGATCACCAGCAAGCACATGAAAAGATGTTCAACATCACTAATCATCAGAGAAGAGCAAATCAAAAACACAATGAGATATCACCTCACACCTCTCAGAAAGGCTAATATCAAAAAGGCAACAAATAACAAGTATTGGCAAGGATGTGGAGAAAAGGGAACTCTCCTGCACTGTTTGTGGGGATATAAATTGGTGCAGCCACTATGGAAAACAGTATGGAGGTTCCTCAAAATATTAAAAATAGAATTACCATATAGTCCAACAATTCCACTCCTGAGTATCCAAAGAAAACAAAAACACTAATTTGAAAAGATGTATGTACCCTTATGTTCATTGCAGCATTATTCACAATAACTAAGATATGAAGGCAACTTAAGTATCCATGGATAGATGAATGGATAATGAAGATGTGGTGTATACACACACACACACACACACACACACACACACACACAAAATGGAATATAACTCAACCATAAAAAAGAATGAAATCTGGGACTTCCCTGGTAGTCCAGTGGTTAAGACTCCGCACTTCCACTGCAGGGGTACGGGTTCAGTCCCTGGTCAGGGAAATAAGATCCCGCATGCCATGTGGTATGGCAAAAAAAAAAAAAAGAAATCTTGCCATTTTCAAAAATATGGATGGGCCTAGAGGGTATTGTGCTAAGTGAAATAAGTCAGACAGAGAAAGACAAATACTGTATGATTTCACTTACATGTGAAATTTTAAAAACAAAACAAATGAACAAGCAGTACAAAACCTAAACAGAGCCATGCATGCAGAGAACAAACAGGTGGTTGCTACAGAGGGTGGGATGGGCAATCAAAAGTACAAACTTCCAGTTATAAGATAAATAAGTTCTAAGGATGTAATGTACTACATGATAAATATAATTAGTATACTGCTGTTTTTTATATATGAAAGTTGCTAAAAGAGTAAATCCTAAGAGTTCTCATCACAAGGGAAAAATATTTTTTCTATTTCTTTAATTTTCTATCTATATGAGATTATGGATGTTCACTAAACTTGTGGCAATCATTTCATGAAGTGTGTAGATCAAATCAATATGCTGTACACCTTAAATTTATACAATGATGTATGTCAATTATATATCAATAAAAGTGGAAGAAAACGATAAAGTAGAGGGTTTGGAGGACAAATGATGAATGGAATTTGAGCTCAGGCCCTTCCACAGTGAGTCCCTTGAGCCTATCAAGCCACTCTGTGTTTACTTTGGCATCTGGCAGAATATTTATATTGTTTCCCTGGATTAAAAGTTATTAGGGTAGGGGGCGGGAGGGAGGAGTGAAGTGGAAACCCCTGAAACCACCTCTGGCTAAGATAGTATATCAGAAACAGTACTGCAACTGGAGTATTGCAGAAGTTCCCACCACCATCAAAGAATTATAAGGTGTGGGGGTAATAGTCCACATCTTATCCCTTTTCAAACCTCAGCCCTGTGAAAACGTGGCTGATTGTGACAGATGATAGCTTATGACTAAACTTAACAAGTTTGTTGTCCCAATTGCAGCTGATATGGCAGACGTGATATCTATCCAGGATTAGATCAACCCAGTTTGGACTATAGCTAATGATTTGGCAAGTGTATTCTTGATCCCCATCAGCAGGAAAGATGAAAAGAATAGTGTGCATTTACATAGTCAGGGCAGCAGTACACAGGCACTGTATTTCCAAAGGGCTATATTAACTCTTCGCTAAGGTGTAGTGCACAAGGACCTTGTTCACCTTGACATTCTGCAGAACTTCTGAAGGTCTACTATCAAGATAGTAGACAACCATATATTTATGATTTATACACAGGGGTTACAATGGACAAACTAACCTTAAAATATCATATAGCATATACACAAGTTTGTGTGAGTTCAATAACACCCACACTGGTCTAACCTCGTAAAATAAGAACTCCACCAATCATGAACTTAGATGTCACAGCAATGTCAAATTGCTGTAGAATTTTCTAAAAGCATACCTCTCAATTTCTGCGTTTATCTCATTGCAGAGCAGTAACAAACAGTTCACAAACTGGCACCAGTCCACAAACCACACTTTCAGTTAGCACTACTATAGATGGCCTAGGGAAAAATGAGCACAACAAATAAGAAATTCCACGAAGATTAAGGATTCTGCCGTATATAGAAAATTTTGGGGATGCTGGTGGTCTGGGGCAGGTTGAGACATTTTCTCTAAGATAAATGACAAGTTCTTGTATCTCATTCCTCCTACCATTTGCATTGGTGTAAGAACATGCCCTTAGGAATACTGTTTTGATCCATTATGAGGTGACTTTGAAGGCTTTCAAAAAGAACAGCCTCTGTAGCATATCCAGGCTATGTGTGCAAGTTGTCATGTCACTTAAACCATATGAACAAGAGGCAGAGAAATGTATCCATAACGTACAGCGGTATTTAGTGGAATCTTTTGCAAGCACCAATTGGTGAGACCTCTGACATGTTATTAGTAGCCCTAGTAGAGACTGAACCCATATGAAATCAACGAATTGCATAACCAGAGCTGCCCACTATAGTGTGGGTATTATCAGATCCACCAAGTTATAAGGTTGAGTGGGCATAACAGCAATCCATTATGCAATGCGAATGGCACATTTCAGATTGAGGCAGAGCAGATCCAGAAAATACAAGTCAGTTGTACTACGTGAGCCAGACTCCCATGTCTACTATATGTTTACTGATTCCTCTGCCCCAATTCACGTTTATTACCTCATGGGGTAGAAGAGTTCTTAAACGAACCAAGGGAAAAAAAAAAAGACCTCAGGCTGGTTTGTAAAGAGTGCAATATGATAGTACTAGCCAAACTTGCTGCTGCATTAAAGCCCTACTCAAGAGTGACAAAAGGAAATTTTCTCAGTGGTAAATATTCCCAGAGGGCAGACAAGGAACATTATGCTTCATCATTTACTGTGGGTGAAGGAAAAGAAACCTGAGCTGTGTATATACATGATCTCTGGGTAGCAGATGGCTTGGTTGGAAGGAGCCTGGAAGGAAAAGAATTGGAAGATCAAAGACAAGGAGGTCTGGTGAAGAGTTACATAGACCTGTGGGCACATAGGCACAAAATATGCAGATCTTTGTATCTCCTCATGCTCAGCAGAGGTCATTCACTATAAAAGCAGCCCTTACCAACCAGGTAGAATTGTCCTGTGAAATCAGCCAACCCATCTCCCCAGCCAACAAGTGCTGATGCAATGATCTCATGAACAGAGTGACAGTGTGGCAAGGATGGAAACCACAGGGGGCCCCAAAGCATAGGCTTCCTCTCATCATGACTGATTTACCTACTTTCAGTGATGACTGCCTGACATGCCAGCAGCAGAGACCTACCCTGAACCCTTGATATGGCACAATTTCTGAAGGAGATCAGCCAGCCACTTGGAGACCTTCAATTACATCAGACTCCTTGCTCTCTGGAGGAGACATCCATTTGTCCTTACTGAAATTGATACTCTCAACATAAGTGTGCCTTCCTGCCTACAAAACCTCCACTGGCACTGCCATCCAAGGGTCTATAGTATGCCTAACCTATCAACATGGTCTCCCATATAGCACTGCCTTGGATCAAAGCTCCTATTTTATGTCGAAGGAGGTACACAAATGGACACATGATCATGGGATACACTGGTTAAACCAAGTACCCCATCACCCAGAAACAGCCAGTCCAATCAAGTAGTGACTAGTCTTTAATGCTCAAGATGCCAGCGAAGGGTCGAGATGAAGATACATTATATGTGTTGAAGTAATAACCTACATATGGTGCTGTACTCCAATAGCTAGAATTAATGGAAGTGGGAATCAAGGGGAAGAAATAGGAGTGGTCACTCTCACCATCACTTCCAGTGACTCAAATACAGAATTTGTCCTTCCTAACTTCACATAATTACGCTAGCCAGGTTAGAGGTCCTTGTTCCCAGGGGCAGAATACTTTTGTCAGGGGTCACGGTAAGGTTTCCACTGAACTGAAAGTTGTGAATTTGGCTATTTTGAGTCCCTCATATCAATGAACTAAGAGGCAAAGAAACGTGTTAATTTAATGGCAGGGCAACCTACCCTGATTATCGTTAAGTTAGAGTTGCTGCCACACAATAAGGACAGGGAAGAGTGTGTCTGGTACCCAAGTTGTTCACAGGTATGTCACTCGGTGCTTTTATGCCCAGAGATAATACTTAGTATGCAATTATAGAAACAATAGCCCAACAAGGGCTAAGATACCTCATGGATGAACGGCTGGGTGTCCTTACCAAGACCAGTCAGAATACTCAGGAAATCCAGAATGGTTGGGAGGAGAGAAAGATGATGAATATCAATTACAACTTTGGGACCAACTAAGCAACAGAAGTTTCCTTTATTAATCGCCTGCTTTAAGTCTTTTCAGAGATTGTGACTAGCCTCTATTTTAAAGGGAACTCTGAAACTTACTGGACTCGTATCTCCACTCAGATAATGAAGGCATCTTCTTTCATTAAAATGGGGAAGGTTCAGCATAAGCAAGGCATGGAACCAATAAACATCAAGCAGTAGCATGTGGTTCAGGCAGAATACGTGATGGCGTCATAGGGAGTGTGCTAAGACTTGACTAAGGTCACGTGGAGAAGCAGAAGAGGAAGCCTCAAACCTAGGGCTTCTCATCTTAAATATCAAACCTTCCCCTGCATCTTGCTTTTTACTTTACTGAGTAAGAGCCACAGAGTGAGTCTCTGGTGATATCAAGATGTGCTCACTATGGTTGCTACCCTCAAGTACTCATTTAAATTTGTTTTTAAGCATATATTTTCAAGTAAAGAATAACACAAGGCAGCCAGAGCTCAGTGCCAAAGAAATTATACAGTCAGACAGTACTACAAAGACTCTGGAAGAAAAAATACTTCCCCAAGAAGGGCCAGGTGGGCAGACCCCACCTGTTGATCTTGAATCCAGCTTTACCAATACCCACATATAAGCAGAGGTTGGGGGAGGGCTTTTCTTGCCAATGCAATGACCTTTAATTTGGGGTGACCCTTGTGCTGAATATGAAGCTAGGTAGATATCTGTATGCCTTATGAATGCTCACATTCTCTGCATGTCAGGCTCTTCCCCAGCCCCCCTAGTACTTGCTCAGTGGACCTAGGTACAAAGCGGCCATGGCGGCATGGATGCAGGCTACTCATGGGATTGACAACATGCACTTTGTGTCACCAAGGCTGACTTGCTTTTCACTCTTGCTGAGTGCCCAACTTGCCAAAAGCAGAGGCCAACACTGAGCCTCCTGTGTGACATCATTTCCCATGGAGACCAGAGGCAGTTTAAATAATTGGACCCCTTCCATCATGGAGGGGACAAAGAGTTGTCCTCACCGGGATAGACACATATTCTGGGTTTGGATTTGCTGTCCTTGCTTGTAACACTTCTGCTAGCACCACCATCCATGGGCTTATAAAATGCCTTATTCGCCATCATGGTATTCCTCACAACATTGCTTCTAATCAAGGAATTCATTTCTCAGCAAAAGAAGTGTGGCAATGGGCTCAGGCCCGTGGAATTCATTCTTATTACATAGCTCATCAACCAGAAACAAATGGTCCCAAAGAATCTTGGAACGAGCTACTGGAGCCTTAGCTATGGTTCCAGTTGGGAGACAACCCTCTGGAAAAAATGGGGTCTGTCTTACAGAATGCAGTATGTACTTTGACTCAGTGACCAATATATGGTGCTACATAGAAATCTTCCATAATAGGATGCAGAGATCTTAGAATCAAGGGCAGGAAGTGGGAGTACCTCCTCTCACTCTGACACCTAAAAACTCTCAGCATTTTTGCTTCCTGTCACTACAACTTTGAGCTCTGCTAGTTTGGAGGTCTTGGTTTCCGAGGGAGAAAATCTTCCACCAGGATAAATACCAATGGTTCCACTGAGTTAGAATTTGAGACTTCCCCCTGGCCATTCTGGGGTCCTTGTGCCACTGAAGCAACAGGCAAAAAAGCGAGCATTACTTTACTATTTGGGACGATTAATACCAAAAGGAAATTTAATTGCAGAAAAGACTTTGTCTGGAGCCTAGGGGATTCTCAGGGACATCCCTCACTACTTTTGTGTCCAAGAGTAAACAGTAATGCAAAATCACAGCAACCACAAATACACAGAATCTCTAAGGACTTGGACTCGTCAGGAATAAAGTTTTGGGTCACTCCCACATTCCACCAGGTAAAAAAACACTGACCAGAGAATATCCTGGATGAGGATGATGAAAACACAAAAATGTGAACAGGTAGTGTAAGAAGGAATATATATAGTTAATGTAATTTATTTGTATAATTTACTTTGATATATATACTTTATGACCAGGTATACGGACAAGGACTATAGCAGTGCATATTTTCTTCTTCCTGTGTATGTGTGTGTGTGTTATTTTACCTTCTGTCCTCCTTACCTTGCTGTCATATACGTTGTTAGAGGTTAACTTTGCAATAAAGAAGAAAATACTCAGATGGACGGCACGGAGAGAAGCTTCACCCGGGATTCGCTACATGCTTTATCCACGTGGTTTTAAGAGAAAAAAAGGGGAATCCGGGCGCTACAGTGGCCATTCTCCAGTGGCTGGAGCATGCTACCCAAAAACTGCTCCCTCAGAGGCCGATGGGAGCGGCTGGCGGGCGGCGCTCTTGGGGTCACCGAGCGTGCTGGGAGGCGTGGTCCTGGCGCGGCCCGAGGATTCTGGGTAGTGTAGTCCTGGCGTCCTGCTGGAGTGCCCCCCTACCCCCCGCCCCGGGGGCTCGAATGACCCCTTGTTCTTTGGTGGCGCTGGTGAGTGTGGCTCCAGCGGGACCCTAGCCGCAGCCGTGCCCTTCTCCGCGCGGAAAGCAGGTCCATTCCTGATGCCTTTAAGTAAGAGGAAACCCTACCCTGCCGGATCTTGAGAGTTTCCATTGACCCTCCTGAACCTTTCGGTTCTCGTTCTGACCCCTGTGGCTCCTGACAGCCCGGCCTCAGGCACACATGGCATTCAGAGATGTGGCTGTGGATCTCACCCAGGAGGAGTGGGTGCTGCTCAGCCCTGCTCAGAGATGCCTGTACCGGGAGGTGATGCTGGAGAATTACAGCAACCTGGTCTCACCGGCGATTCCATTTTCTAAACCAAAACTCATCACCCAGCTGGAGCAAGGGAAGGAAACCTGGAGAGAAGAGAGAAAATGCCCACCGGCCACTGGCCCAGCAGAACCAAAGCCAGAACTCCACTTCAGTCCTTTCTGCCCTCCGGATTTCTCCAGTCAGAAATTCCGCATGCAGCATATGCTGTGTAGTCATCCTCCCTGGATCTCCTCGTGCTTGTGTGCAGAAGATCCTGCCCAGCCAGGAGATCCGTGCCCGGGGGACCAGCAGCAAGCCTCCGATGGAAGTTCCCGGAACGATAAAGCAGAAGGTCAGGAGAGAGAAGAAGCCTTTGGAAAGACAAAGAAAAGGACTTCAGGCACGTTCCCCAGGCCGCCACCCCAGAGGCTCTAGGGATGGCATCCAAGGCGTGGAGGTAGAGGCCAGCCAGCTCAGAGGGAGAACTCCGAGGAAACAGACAGACTGTTGAAGAGGATAGAAGTGTTAGGATTTGGACCAGTCAACTTTGGGGAGTGTGGACTGGGCTTCAGCAAGATGACAAACCTGCTCAGTTACCAGAGGATACACTCAGGGGAGAAGCCGTATGTGTGCGGGGTGCGTGAGAAGGGCTTTAGCCTAAGGAAAAGCCTTGCCAGACACCAGAAGTCACACTCAGGGGAGAAGCCTGTCGTATGCAGGGAGTGTGGGTGAGGCTTTAACTGGAAGTTGACGCTCATCATACACGAGAGGACACATTCGGGCGAGAAGCGTTACATGTGCAGCGAGTGCAGGCCGGGCTTCAGCCAGAAGTCAAACCTCATCATACACCAGCGGACACACCCCGGGGAGAAGCCCTACGTGTGGAGGAGTGTGGGAAAGGCTTCAGCCAGCTCTCGTCAGACACCAGAGGACACAGCTAGAGGAGAAGGCCATCGTGTGCAGCGACTGTGGCCTGGGCTTCAGCGACAGGTCGAACCTCATCTCACACCAGAGGACACACTCCAAGGAGAAGCATTATGTGTGTGGCATGTGTGGGCACAGCTTCAGCCAGAATTCAACCCTCATCTCACACAGGCGGACACACACTGGGGAGAAACCTTACGTGTGTGGGCTGTGTGGGTGAGGCTTTAGACTCAAGTCACACCTCACAGACACCAGAACATACACTCAGGGGATAAGCCCATCGTGTGTAAGGACGGTAGGCGAGGTTTCAATCAGCAGTCCAATCTCATCAGACACCGGAGGACACACTCAGGGGAAAAGCCATACGTGTGCAGGGAGTGTGGGCGAGGCTTCAGTCACCAGGCAGGTCTCATCTGGCACAGGCAGAAAGACTCAAGGGAAAAGCCTTACCTGTGCAGGCAGTATGGACTCGGCTTTAGCAGTAAGTCAGCTTTAATCACGCACAAATGGGTACACTCAGAAAAGAAGCCCTGTTTATGCAGAGAGCGTTGCCAAGGCTTTCCCCAAAAGTCACACCTCGTCTTACATCAGATGACACACCAGGGCAAGAAGCCTTATGTGTGCAAGACGTGTGGACAGGGCTTTAGCCAGAAGTCTCACCTCAGCAGACACTGGAGGATGAAGTCCGCCCACCACAAACTGACTTCAGTCTGACCCTGAGGCCTACTTGGGGCAATCTTCTGACCCCTTACACTCTCTTTGAAAGTGAAGAGGTGGCAAGGACTGAATAATCAAACATCTTATACATTCATGAAATGCATTCTGTAAGTGGTCAAAGGACATTTGAGTTCATTTACTTCTTCCATGCTAAGTCTTCATGTTTTGTGGCCTTTTGTTCTAATAAACTGCATCTTTACAAAAAGAAAAAAGAAAATACTCAGATGATGAAGCTCTCTTTTGAAGAGAGTAGTCAACACAACCTGGTAATGGACAGGTGACTGTCCCCCAGAGATGGATACAATGACTATTGAAAGTTTGCCTCTCCTCATCTTGAGAAGAGGTTGGGAATGTCTTTGTACAAAAGATGGTTGCATCTTGTTAGGTGAAAGAACAATTCATTTTATGGTTGTGGGAAGTTCAAATCTGTGTAGAAAGGAGTGTATAGATGCTGAGGACCCAAAGGAATACCCTGGAACAGCCCAATTGTCTTTCTAATTTGAACCCTTCCTTCCAAACTCCACTTTGTGATACTGGGATTCTGCTGTGCACTGGCTCCCTGCCCAACTCTGTCCATTGGAGCCACTGGAGGAAGACTGCAGGGCTGCAGGAGGAGCAGAGAAACTTGGCCCTTCCTGTTGGTGCCCTGTTTGCTTCATGTTCTGGTCAGACTTGTCTATCCGGTCATGGCAATTTGTTTCAAAGCAGCAGTTGAATAGTTTGAAGTTTCTCCAATACAGGTTCCCCCCCCCTCACCCTTAGAAGGATTGAGTCCCAACCCCATGAGCCCTTCCTTCAAACTCAGCAATACCAGTCCCAGCCAAGCAGTTTCTTTTCCTTAGAAGTCTGACTTTCAGCTCTGTGGGTCCTCTCTTTCAAGATTCTAGGTTTTAGTAACTCCAACCTCTTCTCTTTGTTGTCCCAGTTCTAGGGGTGGTGGCTGCTTCCTGCGGTTGCTACTTCCATGCCACTCTAGTGTTCTCTTTTCAGTTAGTGAGCAATTCTTCTGAGCTACTTACTGTTCTTTACATTAATTCTCTATGTTTACAATTCTCAAAATACCTGGTATGGCTTTTGTCTCCTGATTAGACCCTGACTAATACACCTTTCAAGGGGGATCTCTACAATGACGTGGCAAACAAAGATGGAAGCCCCTCCTTCGAATCTGGCCTCCACCACACTGTGCTCCAGCAATATGAGAACTGCCTGTAGCTCTCCATCCATAAGGTGGTTTCTGCTTCTGGGTTATCTACCTATTTTGGAATCATGACAAGACCATCTCTTTGGACCAAAGACTAAAATTAAGATGTGTACATAACACAAAGTGATAAGTGCCCTAAGAGATAAAGCAGTGTGTGACTATAAAAGACTGAGATATTCCAATTAGCAATAGGTGGGGAGGGAACCAGGAAAAGCTTGACGAAAAATATGGCATTGGATCTGGATTTGGAAACTTAGGTAGAATTTGTACAGGTAGGGAAGAGCGAAGGAAGGGCATGATGGGCGGGAAGCATGGCATAAGGAAAGGCCCAGAAATGGAAAATCGTGGGTTGTGGGTGGAGAAGAGTAAATCAGATTATTTGCATGGAGCATTAGGTGAGTCTTCAGTGGGATATTCACCCCTCCATCTCCACCCCCCACAATCATTCCCCCAGATCACCCCTGCTGGAGCTCAGCTACCCCTCTAGCTCATCCATCTCTTGCTACTCCCATCTCCCCATCCCTGCCCCCAGGGAACCCTCAGTCAGAATGGAGGGATTTATGGGCAGTAACACTCCCTTCTCAGATCAATGGCTGAAGATCAATAGCTATAATGCAGAAAATTAATCCATATTCATTAGAATTGAATTGAGCAAATGATATTATAAAAACTCCCTTGGAAATCTATGGAAGGAAATTAAAGAGAAAGCTATTCTAATGTCACTACTGTCTGCCAAGCTACAGGTTTAAGAAATCAGGCAACTGAAGCTCCTGTTAATATTCAAAGGAAGCTTCAAAGGTCATTTAGGGTCATAGTTATATTGGCCACTTGGATGTAGAGGGTAAGGAGATGGAAGAGATGTTTTCTTCCCTTCTTCCGTGGAGATCTAAGAAACAAATGAACTCGTGGGTCGCCTCCAATCCTAGAATCCTGTAACTCCTGTATTCCTCCCTGATGTCATGACAAGTCACAGATGAGCTTCAGGAATGTCAAGTGCAATCATTAACTTAGAAAACAGCCTTGACTCCTGAAGACCAGGCTCCCTAGGAGGTCCCCTCTCCTGTCCCAGGGAGCCTCTGGTCATTCTCGGAGCCAGACCCCCCCAGTCTCTTTTCACCATACATCTCACAAAATAAGAATAGATACAGATTCACAAGTATTAGTCTAACACAGCCGTGCAAAGTGGAGAAAGGTCAGAGGGAAAGTACAAACCTGGCCTGGTGAACGTTTGCAGAGCTCAGGCAGGACTGGATTCCAGTTTTGGCTTCACCTCCTAGTAGCCGTGGGAAAATGACAGAATTCTTTGAGTCTCAGTTTCTTTATCCGCAGAATATGGACAATAATATAATAATTCCTCCCTCAGCAGGATTACTACGAAGATTAACACAATGCATGGTGAAAGTGCTTTACGCACTGCGAAATGCTATTCAAAAACTTTTATTGTCCTAAAAGCTTAGAGATGTTCTTCTGAAGCAGGTATCTTGTTAATGGAATCTGTCTATGGTTCCGTGAGGTTCATAAATGCCCTGAAATTGTATGCCAAATTGTCTATGTATGTATGTATGTATGTATGTGCATTTTGAGGGGGAAGAGGACCATGGCTTTTATGAGATTCTCTAAGCAGTTTGTGACCAGCAGCGATTATGAATTAAGAACCCCTGATAGAAGGAGACTGACAGAAGTGCCGCATCTCTGTGCAGATGGGACCAGAGTCTTTTATGCATCACAGCAAGAGAGACCTTACCTTAGCAGGAATCACTGCAAGATGAAGCATCAAAGCCATTGAGGAAAGTTGTAGAATCTTGGTGGTCAGCCACGCAAATGGCCTGGGTGCTGAGTTGCCCTGAAGCAGGTGGAATGGTATTAACAGCTCCTTAACAGTTCTTCAAACCTCCATGGTGCCCAACCCCAGAGGGCTCTGTTCAGCTGTATGTGACTGGAGCACTTTGGAGGTGATCCCTGGAGCTTGGCAGAGAGGGGTCTTGCCTCCATCTTACTTCCCTCTGCCCTCTTTCCAATCTCAATCCTCACAGCAAAAGGAATCACAAATTCTATGGTAGCCTCTTGCTCTCCTTTGCCCTTCCTGAAACCCCAGTTGCTTCCTTCTCCCCCGGACATGCTGGGAGATTCCTTGCTTGGTGGGGGGAGGGGAGCATCTAGATTGCATCTTACTTTATAGTATCTTGTGTTTGGAACCCAGACTCAGGTACAGGATGGTCCCACACTCCCTTCTTCTAACCCAGGCTGTCTAAAATCTCCTCCAGAGTCCCTGGAATCCTCCAGGGGAAAAATTAATCAGGGCCCCAGCTCACTGAAGGCACGATTGGCCAACTGTTAGGTTTTTGTTTTTATTGTTCACATAATTTTATTCCCCACTGATGGCACTTGAAAATCCTGGAGGCCCCTTACCGATATCTTTTCCAGTGTTTATAAGATGGGGGCATAGAAGATGACCCACATTGGAAGGAAATAAAGAGGTTATCTTGTCCTTTGCCCATAGCTTCCTTCCCTGAAAGGGCCCCAGGGTAGATGCCTCACAAGCTCCCCTCCTCAGGAGACCAGGAACTTCACCTGGTGTCTCATCTGAGTCCCTTGGATGGCGCCATGTGAAGTAAAGCAAGTGACCCCACATCTAGACTCAGTCTCTTCCGCTCCAACTTTCTGCAAGTCTCAGGGCCCCATAAACTACTTTGGGTCTCTTTTCTTCCTCTGAGTTTTATTTTTTCTTTTTTCTGGGAAACTTCCAAGCATCTGGGGGAGGTAGTGTGGACAGAAATGACCAGAGTGCTAGAGGGAATGTTTAAAGAGTCCGACAACCATCCAACACGATTTATTGGGCATCTGTCACGTTACAAGAAGATGCAAGTCACACAAAGAGATGGACTCTGACTGGGTGAGCCCCTCCAGGAAGCCAGCTTCCAAGGACAGGGCAACCACCCTGCAAGTCAGTTCCACAACGTTTGCCTATCTTTATGGAGTTTATCCTAGTCTGTCTAATGGGTATCACGGCGATGTGGGTAAAAGACCGACTCCCCTACTGGACCACAGATGCCTTAAGGGCAAGAGGGGTCCAGACATGTTCTGCATTTGTTTGTTGAATTAAATTAAATCAAAACAGGGTTCATGCCCTGTTTTTTTATTATCTCTTTAGGTGGTAGAGAGCAAAGGTAAATAGGAGTACAACAGTGAACACACACAATGCTCCTGAAGAATTCTCCTCTATTAAACGCACACACACGCTCATGTTCATATACACACATGCACATATGTGCATATTCATGCACGCACACACATCACATTCAGCGGAGACTCTTGGCTCCCTGCCACTTGCTTGAAAACCCAGACTTCAAGAGACAATTAAATATTTATATCTTTACATCTCAGTATCTTCTTTTCAAATCCAAACAGCTCCAACAGGAGCCATCACTGGCACTTACTTAACTCCTTAAAAACATCCACGAGGGGTTTTATCCTTTTATAATTAAATTGTTAAGAGCAGAGAAGATGCAACAGGCTTTAGGGTGGGAATGAGCTTACTCCCCAGAAACAAGGCCGTGGGAGCCCCAGCTCACTCTCTTAGACTCAGTCTGGGATCCAGCGCTCCTGGATCTGGGGCCCAGCCGCCCAGCCCGTACCCTCACCCATGGTCTGCAAAGGACGAAGGGATGCTCTCTTGCCAGCTTTCCCCAACAGGCACTTGAGTGCCCCGCAATCAGGGCTTGGCAGATTATGCAAATTACCTGTGCATAATAATGTCCTCGCTAAGTAGATTAACCCAGAGCAGGGTACCGGACAGGAGCTAGCAGGTGTTGGCTGCCAGGCCCTTAGCTCTCTGCCCCAGCCCCAAGCATGGTGACAGTGCTTCTAGACCAGGCTGCTGAAGGCCTTCTCACTACACTACCTTCCCCACCTGCCACCGGGCCTCTATCATGTGCACACTCTTACCTCTTCTCCCTCAGTCTGTCCCTAACGGCCTACCCTGTGGGATCTCCAATGTCAGGGCTGAGAAGAAAGGGAAGAAAGCCCTTTCCCAGGAGTTGCTTGAGCTAAGGAAATGGGAAGAATCTTACCACCTTGAGTCACTGACATATGCATTTATGTCTAATTCCCCATCTGTGGGCAAGACTTATGTCCCTGAACTCTCCATAAAACCCATTCTAGGGCCTGCAACACAATAAGTACTCACCAAATGAATGTTTCCTGGATAGAATTGAATTCCAAAACCACAGGGCTGGGAAAACATCTTCAAAATGCTTCAAGCAGCCAACAGACATATTCTGATTATGACTGATCTGTCAGGTGCTCTGTGAACACTGGCATAGGGATTTTAGCCTTGCTGCTATGAGTTCCTTGAAATTATAAGCAAATTATATGTTCATACGTTTTTCTGTAGGGAGAGGGCCCATGGCTTTCACCAGCTTCTTCATGGGGTCCTGACCCCTCCCTAAAAAAATCTTAACCACTGCCTGTCCACGGGAAGGACAGACATGAAAACCAACAACCAATGTGATAAGCCTGGGACCAAGATGAGCACAAGATGGTATGAGGGCATAGAAGAGGGTCCAACCTGCAGAGGACAGAGCCCTGAACTCAGCATCACTCCCTTCTAAGGTAGATATTACAAGTCCCATCTCACTAGTTGGGAAGATGAGGCTCAGAGAGTTTAGACTGCCTGACCAAAGCCACACACCAGTAGAACCCAAAGTAAATCGAAGCTCGGTGTTGAGCTTGCTCCCTGCAGCCGCCTTGGTGTTTGAGATCCCAGCTTCGAGACCCCTCATGCTCTCCCAGGGTTCAGGGGGCAGAGGAATGGAGCCCCTGCAATGACTGAATTCTGATCAGCCGTGGAGCAGGCTTGGCGGTTAGGCCTCTGGGTCCCCGGTGTGCACATCTTTGCAGGCTTCAGCAGACTTTGTGGAGTCTATTTACCACATCTAAGACCAATTTCCTTCCCTTCAGTTGCTTTGAAGATAATTTAAGGTACTTGCATTGTCTGCCTGGGAATGTGAAAAGCTAGCTAATGCCGAAATCGATGCTTCCTGCTTAACGCTGTGCCTCCGCCCACCTGACCTGCGCAGCGAGCAGCTGGCTCACACAGCCTTCAGTGAAGGCTTCAGCAGATCTTTCCGGCCGGCTACTTTGTTAATCAGAAAGGGGCTGGGGGCTGGGGGAGGGGGGTGCCTCAGGTTAATGGCAAGCAGATTGAGTTTTTAAGCCCGAATGAAATATTTAGTAGCACCACTGACAGGATTCAGCTGGTCGGGAACAGTACTTCAGCCCTGCTTGGGGAAGGGGGTGGAGGAGGGTGCCCAACATGGGCTCCCCAAGCTAGGGGTGCAGAGTAGCCTGTTCCGGAGGAGAAGACCAGCCCGGACATGACCTCCCAGCTGGCTCTGTTCCCAGGGCAGGCTGGGACCACTTAGGAGGGCAGGTTGCTCTGCCAAACCTGCACCTGCAGCCCCCAGAGGGCATGAAATAGGGATGCTCATCACCAAGGAGAGAGCTCCCATTGTCTGCATGTCTCCACACCTCTTCTGGGTGCCGATGCTCTGCGCTGGAGCTCAGCTCTTCGTAGAAAGTTTAACTGGGCCTTAGAGGGCTAGCTGAATGGTGGGGTTGGAGAGGTAAGAATAGGAAAGATGGCATTTTCCGTGTTCTTCCTTCCTAAACTACTCTGGGAACAGAGTACTCTAGTCCTATGTACTTTGTATTATACTATCCTGACTTCCTCACTGCTAAAATCATGGAATCTCAGCCTTAGATGGGACTTGGCAGATCACATGTTCATTCAACATTTATTGAGCTCCTTACCTACTATGACCAAGTATAGTATATACCATGCCATTCACCCATCCCACATTCAATATTTTAATCCCCTTTATAGCACCCCATCCCAAATTGGCCAATGCTAGAATGACTTCATGGATGGGGAATGAGTTATTTCCTACTGATCCTCATTCCAGCAATCTTTATTAGGAATGATTCCCTTTATTCAAACCAAAATCTGTACCCCTTCAGCTTTTATTTATAACCCTTGGCCCTTGTTCCCCTGACCCATTCCCTACTCCCCCACCCTCCCCAACATTGCCAAAGCCACAGTAGCATCCTTCAGATATCTGAAAATATCTCCAGGCTTCTCCCAACTCAGCAGTATGACCAAAATCTAATTATAATCTGAGGAACCAGGTGGACTGTGACAGTGCTAAATCTTTTGGATGTCAAATAACTTAATCTTTTCATAGCTTTTCTCCCTCACGTTCATTTGATTCCTTTTCTACCTAATCTCCAGGTCTACCACAAAGTGGCAGTCACAAAACTCCTTCATAAAAGCAGGTTACAAAATTTCTGCTCTTGTCTGGGGTAGACTGGCTTGTATCAAACAAATTCTCCTGCTAATAAAAACTTTAAAAATCAAAATCAGGGCTTCCCTGGTGGTGCAGTGGTTGGGAGTCCGCCTGCCGATGCAGGGGACGCGGGTTCGTGCCCCGGTCCGGGAAGGTCCCATATGCCACGGAGCGGCTGGGCCCGTGAGCCATGGCCGCTGAGCCTGCGCGTCTGGAGCCTGTGCTCCGCAACGGGAGAGGCCACAACAGTGAGAGGCCCGCGTACTGCAAAAAAAAAAAATCAAAATCAAAAACAACTCTTTAAAACTCAACAGAGAGCTGCCAAGGCATCCAGGACTTATGAGCCAAAATTTAAAAAAGAAAGGAAATGAACTGAGAGGCACCCTACATTCATGATTGCTTTTCCCTGATTCATATTTAGTAGCTCAGAGGCTGAAAGGACAAGCAGAGACTAAGAAGATGAACATAAAGTAGTAGCTAAGACACAATGAAGCCAAGCAGAGCTTTTGACAGTCTCATGAGGCTGAGGAGGCATATACTGGAGCTCAGAGCTACCAACCAAGGCATTTAGGATATAAAGGTTGAGATCCTGGAGACAAGAGAAGACCAAAGAAGTGAGCCCAGTATTTAATGGCACTTTCCCTCAAGGCATGTGTGATCCGTAAGCAGCAACCCAGGGGATGAAAAACCCAACTAAAAACTGGCTACAAGGCTGGGAAATTTTAAAAGGCTGTTAGGTCTGGGTCCTTGCTGCCAAGATGCCAGAAGGGCTGGGTGTGTTGTGCCCCCTTCCTAGGAGGATCTTCACCCTGGTGTAGACCAAGAAAAGAAGCAATAACGGTCATGCCAAAAAGGCTATGGCCACCCGTAGCCTGTATGCTGCACTAACCACACCCAGCGTGTGCCCAAGGACAAGGCCACTAAGAAGTTCATTATTCAAAATATAGTGCAGGCCACGGTCATCATGGACATTTCCAGAGCGAGTGTCTTTGGCACACTTGTGCTTTCTCTATGTGAAACTACATTACTGCATGAGTCATGCCATTCACAGCAAGGTAGTCAGGAATCATTCTCACAAAGCCCAGAAAATCCACACACCTTCACCTAATTTAGACCTAATTGTGCCACCCCATGACCTCTGCCAAAGCCCATGTAAGGAGCTGGGTCCTTAAGGACTGAAGAAAAACTGTCCTCTGGAAAAAAAAACCGACTGGAAGTTATGCTTTTCAAAAAGAGACTTTAATAGTCTCACGGTACTAGGAAGACAAAAATGAAAGACCACAACCAAGGAGGAGAAGACCTGGTACACATTCCAGGATTTCATTTGGGATTCATGAAGTGCTAAACCAAAGAATAAATGTGAAGAGGGAATATACCAACCTTCACAGAGACTGGAACCCAGCTTCAAATACAGGTGCTCTTCCTCTACTATAGTTGACTAAGCAAATCAACTGGAAGAAGATATCATCCAGAGATTACAAATTTCATAAAAATGCCTGGCATTCAATAAAAACTGACTAGGCATGCAAAGACACAGAATGAAATAACTAAGAATGAAAATAAAGGTCAGATCATAGCTTCAAAGCTGAACCAAATGTTAGTATTTTTAGACACAGACTTTAATGTCACTATGATGAATATCTTCAAGAAAATAGATCGAAATGGGAAATTTCAGTAAAAAAGAAAAAAAAACACTCTGGAATCTTTAGAAAGAACCAAAATTCAAGAACTAAAAATATATAACACATAAAATCAATAATTTGGGTTTAATAAGAGATTAGACACTGCTGAAGGAAAGAATAGCTTGGAATGGCAGGTTTCTGGAAGACAATAACCAGACTGATAAAAAGAGAAAATATTTTTAAAAGATGGAAATGCAGAAAAGAATATAAGACATATGGGACATGGTGAAAAGATCTAACATGTGAAACTGGAGTACCAGAAAAAAAAAAAGAGAAAAAATTTAGCATAAACAATATTTGAAAAATAGTGACTGTGAATTTTCTGAAATTCACATTCTTCAAAACTGAAGAAAGACATTAAGCCACAGATTTTCAGCAGGATAAATGTGTAGGCATATCATGGCAAAATCATTGAAAACCCAACACCAAGAGAAACATTTAAAGCAACCAGAGAATAAAACCCACATTACTTTCAAATGAGTAACAATAAAACATAGATAATTTCTTAATAGAAATGATAAAAGTAGTAAAAATAATGATTTCAGTTTATTGTAATAAACCAAAGATGCATATTATAATATCAGGAGTAGCCAATAAAAAAAGTAGCAAAAGACTATACAACTAACAGGATAATAGAAATAACAAAACATACCGAATTAACTCAAAGAAGAAAATGAAGGAGGACAAAATAAAGCATTGCAAATAAGAAAATATACACGATAATGTGTTTAAGCCCAAATATATCAGTAATTACATAAAAGGATAAATACACTAAATTCTTCTATTGAAAACAAAATTTGTCAGACAAGTTTTTAATTTGTCAGATCAGTTTTTAATACCAATTATTTATTTATATTATTCAGAAGACAAATATGAGGTTTCTAGATTGGGGCTGACTATTACCACTTACAGTAATAACTGCATTGGTTCCCCGTGCCCAATTTTCCCCCTTAAGGGTGATGTAATGAGAACCAGATGGTTAGGACTGTACATGCAAAGGGTACACATAGGAGAGGAATTCAAAAATTATGAATCTGAGAGTTTATATGGGAACAGCCATAAGGCTCTCCTACCGCGTTCGTCCTGGGAGAGGGAGAGGAACATTTCTAACCCGAACTATTTTCTCAGGGAAGAGAAATGACAAAGTCTCTACTCTGGAATTCAAATACTTGGCTCTGGGGTTGATATATTTACTTACCCTTTGAATGGGAGCAGATGGCTCCATTATAAAGAATAAAAGCAGCTCCAGTTTTATCACCCTTAGAATGTGAGGAGCAAATGTGTCTGGGGGAAAGAGACATTCCTTCTTTGCTTAGAAAGACTTAGAAAACTTTAACCAGGCAGAAACATGAAAATATTCGTATTGCTTTCCAACAACTATGATGAAGAAAAACAACTATATGCTGCTTATAAGGAATGCATCTTAAAGACAAGACCAAAGACAGGGTAAAAGAATAGAAAAAGATATACCATGCTAACACTAACCAAAGGAAAGCTAGTAGGGCTATATTTATATCAGACAAAGTAGACTTTTAAGGCAAGAAGAATTACCAGAGATGAAGAAAGACATTTCCTCTTGGCAAAAAGATCAATCTACCAGGAAGACATAAAAATTCTTAATATGTGTGTACCTCATAACATGACTTCAAACTGTAAAAAGCAAAATTTGGAGCAAGGAGAAATAAAGAATTTCTTACGTTTTTCTCAATAACTAGTAGAATGAGTACACAAAAATATAAAGGATATAGATTTGAAATACGCACTTAATAAACCTAAACTAATTAAAACTATTAAACTAAAAATACACAAAAACAATACACTCAATATCCTTTTGGAGTAGCAGGTAACAGATATACCTTCACACCTCAAATAACCAAAAAAATTGAACAAAATTTATAGAACAGTGATTCTTAAGGCTTTGGCCATCAGGCTACAAAGAAGAATGATCCTTGAGAGTTGGGAAGTAAGGGAGGTGAGTGAGCCCTGTTATTGCCCCAACTTACTGCCTACAGAAAGTTTTCAGGCTGTGGTACATGGAGGAGAAACCCAAGTGGAACTCAGTGGTCTCCTTGAATTGAGGAAATAAATTCAAGAGTCTGGGGAGTCCAAGGTGACCAGAGTTCACTCATACCACAGCTCAATAATTCTCTTATTATTTTTCAGTCTTTATTTTTATGTTTCTTTCTGAATACTTTCCACTGCTTTGTCTTCAAATGTACTAATTTTTTCCTGTACAATGTCTAAATTACCATGATCCCATTTAGTATCTTTTTCATCTGAAACATGGCAGTTTTTTCATCTTTAGAAATTCAAATTGGGTCTTTTTCTTTCTTTCATGTCTCTACTTATGCACAGTATAGCTAAATTTTCCTCTAGCTTTTTGAGCCTATGGAATACAATTCTAATAACTGTTTTCATGCCCTTGTCTACTAACTCTACCATTTGGATCAGTTTTGATTGGTTGAAAATTCTCCTTACTATAGGTATACTTTTCCTGCTTCTTCACAGATCTGATGATTTTTTATTGGATGCCAAGCATTATAATTTTATCCCATTACGTGCTGAAATATTTGTATTCCTATAAATATTCCTTAGCTTTGTCCTGGGATACAGTCAAGTTATTTGGAAGCAGATTGACCTTTCTGAAGTTTGGCTTTAGGCTTCATTACGTAGGACCAGAGAAACATTTAATCTAGGGTTAATTTTCACCACTACTGAGGCAAAATCCTTCTAGTTTCTGTCGCTGAGGCTCCATGAATTATGGTTTCCATTCTGGAGAGTCGGAATGGGTACTATTCTCAATCCTGTGTGAATGCCAGAGATTGATTGTGCCATAGAATTTTTTCAGGTGTTTCTTTCCCTGGCCTCAGGTAGTTTCCTCAAATGAGTTCTCCCTCTCTCTCTCTCTCTCTCCCTCCCTCCCTCCTCTCTCCTTCCTCTTCTAAAATTAGATTACAATAAATTTAAAATATATACTATAAGCCCTTAAGATACCACTGAAATGGCAAAGCAAATAGTTAAGCTAAACCCAACACAAGTGATAAAATGGGATTGTAACAAGGACTCAATTAATACAAATAATAGCAGACATTTTAGGCAAATCTAATAAAACAATATATAAAAAGATAATATATCATGACCAGGAATGCAAGATTGATCTAACATTTTAAAATCAATGTTATTCGTTGAATAAACAGACCAAAAAAGACAAACCATCAATAGATGCAGAAAAGCATTTGACAAAATTCAATGTCATTCCTTATAAAAACTCTCAGAAAACTAAGAATTAAAGAGAATTTCCTCAACCTGATAAAGATCATCTACAAAAACCTGCAGATATCACACTTAAAGAAAACTTCAGGTACAGATGATTTCTCCAGTGAATTTTATCATACATTTAAGAAATAAATCTACACAATTTTTTCCAGAGAATAGAAAAACCTCACAACTCCCAACTTATATTATGAGACCAGTATAATCTTGATATTGAAACCTGATAATAACATTACAATAAGAAAAACTTCAGATCAATCTTTCTCATGAACGTAAATTCAAAAATTCTAAACAAATTATCAGCAAATGGGATCCAATGATATATAAAAACAACAATATATTACAATCAACCTGGGCTTATTCCAGGAAAGTAAAGTTTACTATTGAAAAGCAATCAATGCAATTGATAGTAATTCACCAATTAACAGAATAAAGGAGAAAAAAATTACATGATCTCCTCAAAAGATGTAGAAAAGTCACTTAATAAAATTCAACACTCATTCATTTTTTAAATTAGAAAAAGAAAGCTTAACAAATTAGCCACAGAAGGAAACTTCCTTAATTTTATAAAGGATTAAGGATAACTATAAAAAACTTGGAACAAACACCATTCTTAATGATAAATATTGAAAGACTTACCCCTGATATCAGGAATGAGGCAATGATGTCCACTGTTACCCTCCTATACAACATTATATCATAGGTCCTGCCCAATGCAATAAGGAAAAGAATAAAAAGTATATAATGTTTGAAAATAAAGTCATTTTTCAAGGAATGTGATTGTGTATTTGAAAATCCAAAAGAATATGCCGATAAACTGATAGAGTTAAAAAATTAATTTAGCCAAGTCAAGCAAGGTTACAGTTCAACATGCAAAAATTAACTGAATTTTTATATACAACCAAACTATTAGGAAATATTTTTTAAATATTTAAATATATCTTTAAATATTTTTTAAAGATATATTTTAAAGAATATTTTTAAAAATATTTTAAAAATATTCAAAATAATATTTTCCATAGCATCAAACACATAAAATACCTAGAAATAAATCCAACAAAAGATGTGCAAGACTTCTAGGAAAAAAAAAAAAAAACCTATACACTTTATTAAGATAATTTAAAGAAAACTTAAATGAGTGGGAGATATTACATATTTATGGATTGGAAGATTCAATATTGTAAATAAAATACTGTAACGAAAAGTCAATCCTCCCCAAAATGATATAAAATTCAATGCCATCCTAATCAAAATCTCAGCTTTTTTTTTTTTATTTTATAGAGTTGGATAAACTGATTCTAAAACTTACATGAAAATGCAAAGCATGAAAAGAGCAAAGACAATATTGAAGAAGAGTAACAAATTTGGAGGACCTAAACTACCAGATATTAAGTATATTATTAAGCACCAGTAATTAAGAAACTGTTGAGTTGGCACAAGGTGAACAAATGTACGATAGAACAGAATAGAAAATACAAAAACAGTCTGATACATGCTTCACTTCTAGCAAAGGTGATATGATGGAACAGGGGGAAATGAACAGTCTTTTCAATAAGTGGAGCTCAATTATTGGTTATTTATATGGGGAAAAAAATATTGACCCCTACCTCACACCATACACAAAAATCAGTTCCAGATGTATTATAAATAAAAAAGTGAAAGGTTAAACAATAAAACTTCTAGAACATAGGAAAATATATTAATGATCTTGAAGTAGGTAAATGTTTCTTAAATTGGGCACAAAATATACTAACCATAAAGGAAAATATTGATAATGGGACCAAGTTAAAATTTAAAGCTTCTGTTTATCAAATGATACCTTAAAAGAGTGAAAAGGCAACTCACATAGTGGGAGAAGATTTTTTCAATAAATACTTGACAAAAAAAACCCTCATATCCAGAATATACAAATGACTCCTACAATCAATTTTAAAAATCACAGAAAATCCAATAGATAAATGGGAAACAAATGAACAGGTATTTCACCAAAAAAGGATATCTATGTGTCCAAGAAGCATATAAAAAGCACTCGATTTCATTAGTCATTAAGGAAAAACAAAATAAAACCACATGAGTTACTACTACACACTCAACAGAATAGAACATTTTAAAGCATTGATAATAATCAAGTGTCAGCAAGGATATGGAGCAAATGAAATTCTCACAGACTGCTGGTGCAAGTATAAATTGGTTTACCCACAAGTCTGTTCCCTAATAGAAATGCATACATAAATGTATCAAAAGACATTACTGATAACAACACACTGGGGTTGGGGGTGTTGAGGGCGAGTACCTATCAATAGTAAAATGTGTAAATAATTTGTAATATAGTCACAGTGGAATGCTATGCAACAAAGAAAATGGATGAACTAATACTACATACAACAGCATGAACGTACCTTACAAATATAATGTGGAACAAAAGTCACACGAAGGGCTTGCTGGTGGCGCAGTGGTTGAGAGTCCGCCTGGCGATGCAGGGGACACGGGTTCGTGCCCCGGAGCGGCTGGGTCCGTGAGCCATGGCCGCTGAGCCTGCGCGTCCGGAGCCTGTGCTCCGCAACGGGAGAGACCACAACAGTGAGAGGCCCGCGTATCGCAAAAAAAAAAAAAAAAAAAAAAAAAAAGTCACACAAAAAAGCATATACTGTATGATTCTATTTGAAAAAAATTCAAAAGCAGGCAAAACTGCTATCTAGTGATGAAAGTTAGAGTAGTAGTTGTGTTTGGTATGGTTAGTGACTAAAAGAGGCATGGAGAGGTTTTGAGGTGCAGGTGATAGTCTATTTCTTTTTCTTTTTTTTTTGCGGTACGCGGGCCTCTCACTGTTGTGGCCTCTCCCGTTGCGGAGCACAGGCTCCGGACGCGCAGGCTCAGCGGCCATGGCTCACGGGCCCAGCCGCCCCACGGCATGCGGGATCTTCCCGGACCGGGGCACGAACCCGTGTCCCCTGCATCGGCAGGCGGACTCTCTACCACTGCATCACCAGGGAAGCCCAATGGTCTGTTTCTTGATCTGAACATTAGTTGGTTACATACCAGTGAAAATTCGTTGAACTATACTTATAATTTGTGCACTTCTCTCTATATATTTTCGGCTTCAATTTTTTTAGCGCTTACCAAAAAAAATAAAATAAAACAAAATGATAAACATCATCTGTAGCATGATTTTATATGTGTAGACCTGTATAAAGAAAATGTGCTAAACATATATAACTATATATGCCAAAATGCTAACAGTAATTATGTCTGGGCGTTGGTTTATGAGGAATTTTCATTTTCTTCTTTATACATTTTTGTATTGTCTGAATATTTTTGAAGAGAATACATTACTTTCATAAAAACTAAAAATAATAAAGCTTTAAATAAAGTTCTAATTTTCAAGTGGTAAAATGGCATGTGGCTATATTTAGAGAAGAAAAGAGTCCTAAACTCTTACAAATACGTAAATGAAGCATTTACATATGAAACAATACAATGTCTAAGAGGGTGCAGGGAGAAGTGGGGAATAAAGTTTTTTAATGGCCATATATTGGTAATTGTTAAGGCTGAATTATGGTCCACAATGGTTCATTATACTCTTTTTTCCACCTATGTGTGTTTGAATAATAAAAAGTTGAAAAACAAACAAACATTCTTTCATAAACACAGAATTTGTGCATGGCAGATATTACCCATAGCAAAAGCTATGCATAATCTGTAAAGAGCCAGATGGGGTGAATTATTAAAGACAATTTTCTCAATATTTGGATGGAGTCTCAGCAGGACTCCAAGAAGAGTTTGGCATGGAGACTGCATTCATGCCACGTTGAAGGTCCACCAGGTCCTACATGCTGGTCAAGAGTCCAGCTCAAAGAACCACTGCTCCAGAGGAAGGAGACCACTCAGGGAGGCCAATCTCCCACCAGCCTAGAGGGAACCACGCCCAACAGAGCACACAGTGATTGAGAAGTTGGAGCACCCACAGCTGACCCTTAATCTAGGGCTTCCCTAAAAGGAGACAATGAGGTGACTTCTTTCATGGGAATTCAGGACCTACCAGAAACTTTGAAGAAGTCTTGCCCTTTCAGCTTAGGAGTAAGGTATTGAAGACAGGAAGCAAGAGTCAGGATGAGGTGATGAAGAGGCATGAACTTGGAGCCGCACTATTTGACTCTGAGATGTCTCCAGTCTCAATCCCCTCCTCTGTAACAAGGGATAATAATACCTGCTTCTCAGCTTCTGTAAGGACTAAATGACAGAAAACATGGTGCCAAGCAAGTGCCTTACCCAGAGTAGATGGAAAAAACACATTATTTCATTTTCGTAATCGACAAATATTTGTTCAACAGCCCATAAACAGCCGATGCTGAAAAAAACCAAAGCCTACAAAGAGGAAGAAGTGAACGTGGGGCAGTGAGTACCACTGAGAGGGTTCATCCTTTCTAAAAAAGGCTTCTACCCAGCTCTGTGGCCCAAGCCTTTGCATTTGTTGCTTGTGTCTTGCTCATTTATGAAATCTCTAGAGCAACACATTGGCCTCAGGGGTTTCGCCTTATCCAATCTGTTCACCATTATTCTGGATTTTGACAGACATAATACTCGAGGAGAGGATGGGAAAGTTTCTTGAGGGCCTACAGAGCAGATGTGGGCATGTATACCGATCACCCAAAGGTATAGAATCCAGGGAAGCTCAATTATAGAAGTGAAATGATGGCTATAGCAAGACAGCTACCAAAAATCTTCTTTGTGACTTTCCGGATCACCTCTATTTCAATCATCTTCCCCTACCACTGCTTTGGAGTACCCGTCTCTTTCCAAGCTGCCCAGTGTTGAGCAGGGGACACAGTGCCATGATGAGCCAGTAATTTCTGGAGAGCTGTAGCTAAGCAGCATATCACCTGCTGCATCAACAAAGTTTAGGTCTAGAGCAGGGGAGCATGTTGTCAGGCTGCAGGTATGTGTCCATTAGTGTCATGAGGACTCCAGCACTGCCTCGTAATGGTAGTGCCTGGTAATGGAGGTGCCCGGTAAGGGTGCTGCCTGGTAATGGTGGTACCTAGTAATGGAGATGGCTAGTAATGGTGCTGCCTGTTAATGGTGCTGCCAGGTAATGGTGGTGCCTAGTAATGGAGATGGCTGGTAATGGAGGTGCCCGGTAATGGTGCTGCCTAGCAATGCAGGTGGCTGGTAATGGTGCTGCCTAGTAATGGTGGTGCCTAGTAATGGTTGCTAACATGCACAGCCTTTTGTTTTGTCCTTGTTCCAACAAACTTGGCACTGCAGTGAGAGCCTCCATTCACTCCCACTTCCTGCCTTCGCCCAACATCTGGATTCCCCCTCCACTGATCACCCATGCTTTTCTGCAGCACATCTGCAGAGGGAAGGCCCTATCCTGAGCTTCTCTAGGCCTGTCCATCTCCAACTAGCCATAGGTCAGCAACAGCTCCCAGGGCCCTGCACCTCACACAAAGTGGGTACCTGTGACCAGACCACTGACACCAGGGACATCAGTGCAAATGAAACCTACGAGGGGACAGTCAAGGGAGCTGATGAGAAAGCCCCAATCCTGGGGAGGTAGAACTACCTTTCATTGAGTCCAATCAGGTCTCAACACTGTGCCTGACATGCATGGCCTAATTTAGCCTTCGGCCCAACTCTGTGAGCTAGAAATCATCATCCCCATTTCACAGATGAGAAAAATCAGCAACTCCCAGAGTGAAAGTAATTTGTCTAAAGTCATCCGTCCAGGATGTGGCAGAGCCAATATTAGAAACTAGATCTCTCTGACTTGACTAATGTTTTCACTACAAAGAGTTTCTAAACTTTCCATGGACACCTGCTTGCTTCCCAGACCCCAGCAAGTGAATGCACCTGAATAATTCAATAGGTCGTGTATTGCAAGGGCAGGTCTGGTGGAATTCTCCTAGTCCTGAAGTCCACTCGGTTAAAACCCTCAACCGTGGTGATTCTGCCCCACGGTGCTCTGCCTCTCACACAAGGAACATTCATCTCCCTGAGACTTTCCCCCTGCTTCTGTCCGGGAGCCTTTGGGAATCCGCTAGCTCCCTCGTACTACAGAGCAGGGCCCAAATAGCTGGGAGGAGCCCCAGCCCAACCTGAAAGCTAAACCCTCTGTGACCCAAGTCTCCTCAAAACAGAGAAGTTTATAGTTGGAAGGAGCCTCCAAAGTCATCTCATCCAATTCCTCAACTCAAGTTGGAGTCTTCCCCACAGGGACTCCACCTGCCTCTCCCTCTCCCTCCCTTCTCTTGTGAGAGATTCCCCAGGGCTTCCCTGGTGGTACAGTGGTTAAGAATCTGCCTGCCAATGCAGGGGACAGGGGTTCAAGCTCTGGTCTGGGAAGATCCCACATGCGGCAGAGCAACTAAGCCCGTGTGCCACAACTACTGAAGCCCGCGCACCCTAGAGCCTGTGCTCTGCAACAAGAGAAGCCACCGCAATGAGAAGCCTGGGCACTGCAACAAAGAATAGCCCGCGCTTGCCGCAGCTAGAGAAAGAGAAAGCCCATGCACAGCAACGAAGACCAAATGCAGCCAAAAATAAAATAAATAAAAAATATTTTTTTTAAAAAAAGGAAAAATAAAAGAGATTCCCCAGCCTCTGCTTGATGGCCTTCCTCCAGTGACCAGGAACTCACCATCTCCTTAGGGAACCAACGTTTCCCTTGGTCAGTGCCAGCTGGAGAAACTTCTTCCTTCCGTTGGGCCCCAGGCTGTCTTCCTGAAGCATATACACATGTCCTATTTTTACCCTTAAGGATGCAGAGAACAAGCGTGTCCCCTCTTGCTCACAATAGCCCCTGGGAGACAGTCATAACGCTCCTGCGCGTCCTTGGGCCTACGGAGCAGACATCTTCATTTCCTTCAACCATTTCTCACAAGTCTCGGCTTTTACCTTCACCCCATCTCCATCACCCTCCACTGAATGCGCTCCAGCTGACAGGTCTCTGATAATATGCTGTAAAAAGGGGCCATTATTTGCTGCAGTTGTCTCCTCTCCCCTCTCTGTCTTTCTCCCTGTTTCTCTTTCTCCCAGGTTCATCATGAAAAAAAAGCTCAGGTCAGGTCATGGGGCCTCAACCCCAGCATCCCTGCGGGGCTCTGGCAGCCAATTTACTAGCATCTGTATCTGGGGCATACCTGGGGCCTCTCCCTCCAGCCCCCCACCACTATCTCACAGAGACTATTGCTACCTGCCAGTGCTGGAGGAGATGGGCACACACAAGCAGAAACGTTCATTTGCCAGGACTTGGCAGGAGCTCAGAAAACCTTCACAACTCTTTGGGACTGGTTATGGGACAGTCTGCCTCTTCAATCCAACTGGATAATCCAATATCCAAATACTAGGGGACAATCCAGGGCAAGTCAGAGCTTCCATGCCAAAGCCCTTGGAGCTGGGAGGGGACACTGTTTTCAAAGACATTCCTGAAACCCCCTGCCACAGAACTCCTTCTCTTTCTTGGGACACTACGAATGGGGGATCGTAAGTGAAGCAACAGAGACTTGGGCTAGATATTGAGAAGATACCCTGGATTACCAGCTGGGATGCTGAGGCACACGACAAAGTCACATGAGGACCCCCAGGGAGGCTGTCCTTTGCTCAGAGTTGAGGGGGTAGCAGGCACTCCATCCTCCACACCCTTTGGGAAGGTCCCTCAGACACAGAGGCTGTATCGTGAAATCCAGCCTAAACCCACACATATGTATCGCTCCTGCCCCCCCACCCCCGCAGCTACACACTTAGCCTGAATAACTGCATGAGTGGCTGGAGAGGTGCAAGAAAGAGCAAACGTCATCCCTCCCATAGCCTGCCTGTGACATCACCCCAGTTCTGGCTAACTTTGCCGAGGCGAGGAAGCACGCAGGGAACACCAGGGGAATCTCAATGGGCAGGAGAGGCCCTGGAACCACTGCCCACCCTACTTGTTTTATATGCTACCTTAGACCTGTCCTTGTCCCCAAGATCTTACAGTCAGTTAGGGGACACCTCATACCTGGTGATAGAACGTTCGCTCACACTTCAAGCAGCAGAGAGCGGGGCATAGGCTAGCCAGGGAGTTAATCACACAGTAAAGGCTGGAGGAGAGATCCTGCAGAGAAAGTGGAGTCTTCAAGCAGGACACATGTGGGAGGTCTAATCAATCACTGGGGCCAATACATTTGCTCTAGTAATTCCACTTATGTTGACACAGATTGGGCTGCAATGGCAAACACTCCCCTGGATGGTCCCCTCACACCGCCACTCCAGCCAGCACATCCCAGCTCTAGGCTCAGTGGCCCAGAGAACAGTGTAAACTGGAGGGCAGCCCTCTTTCCTTGCTGTCTCCCTTTCTCTCCCTTTCTTCAGTCCCAGGTTTCCCTCTTACTCTACCTGGTTCCAAGTGCCCTCTACTCATTCCCCAGCTAAAAGCACTCAGGAAAGGCTCTGTTAAGTCATTCACACCTATGGGTTGCCTTTTAGAGAACAAACACATTAAACTAAAGGAATAACATTCAAATGGTGGAATCTTGGGCATCAGGACGTGGGTAGGGGATGTATTTCTGGTTCAGAAAGCAGGAGGAGATGCTTCCAAGATTCCACGGTTCCACTGTAGGTGACAGCTTCCTGTGATTCCCAAGAGGCTGGTGCTACCTCCTGGAGCTGGGAATCTCACTGAATAATAGCAAAAGGAGTGAACTGTGTCCTCCTTTGCCCCACTCCCAGGGTGATTTGTGGGCAGTGACCATACTCAGCCATAGATACCCCTGGCAGATCCCATCCCTGCCACACCACGCGTTCACTGTGTCTCTTGGGAAGGTCTCTTCCCCTCCTTGGTCTTGTTTTCTCATCTGTAAAACAAGGGGCTTGAACTAGATGGCTCCTAGCCCACTTCTTCACTGACATTCTGGTCAGCTGGGTCTCTGGGCTGCAGCTGTAGGAAAGGTTGTCCTCATCTTCCCCGTCACCCTTTCTCTCTGGTGACCTGCATCCCCACCCTCATGGAGGAAAGAAGATGTAGAAGGTATGTGCTTAAAGAACCCTCTTTTTTTCTGTCTCTTTCCTTGCAGGCACTCAGGAGATCCCTGGAGGGACAAGAAACTGAGAAGTAGGAAGAAAATCTAATAGATCACTTAGGTATTTTGCTCCTGGGCTATGATAAAAGGGAAGGGAAAAGAAGTACCAGAGGTTGAACTCGATACCCTAACCCAATCAGGTCCTAATTTGAACAAGCATCCAGTCCTGAGTCTACTCCAGGGAAAGACACACGGACAAGGAGAGGCCAGAATCATGTTCTCCTTCCTCTCCAGACTGGACTGCACCAAAATAGTTTCTACTGAAGACTGGAGATGGCTTGGCAGGAGGGTTGGCAAAGGGATTAAAGCTTCAGACAGGCTGCTGGACTCACTGACCTGTAAGGCCCTTTCTGATTCTGGCATTCTATGAGAAGTGGTACCCAGACTCGGCCATCAGAGGTCCCTGAAATGTCTGTGGTATCCACCTTGCCTGTCCCTGCTCAGAGCCCCCTGTCAGCCGAGGACCCAGTTTCCAAGGCTGGATGCCCATGCAGGTCACCGTCAGCATCACTACCCACCCCTCTGTGCACACCCTCCCAGATCCCTATTTATAAATGTGGCAGAGGGAAGCAGGCTGGGGAAACAGCCATTGCAATGCTAACTGCCCACATGTGACCTGAGGGTTAGAAAATGAAACTGTAAAACTGCTCAGAAATCAGAGGAGCTGGAGTCCCTGCATCCTGAAGGCTGAGAGGAGCCCAGCTACCTGAGTCTGACCTGGATTTGAGCCCTGGCCCTGGACACCAAGGGCCCATCAGGCTGCAGGAAAGGCTGCTGGCCCTGGAAACCAGTGACCACTATGACTCCACTTAGAACATTGCTATGCCCAGCAGCGGGGTGAACACATGACCCCCTCAGCACAGCCAGGGCTTTACTCAGCCAGCCTGCCCTTGCCCCCCTCTTTCCAAACCAACTCTCTGGGAGCAGGCAGGGCTGCCCAATGGAAGAAGCACGACCAGGACTCAGGAGATTGAGTTCTGGCAGCTGTGGACCTGATCACCTCGGTTATCCCCCTCTCTGAGTCTCAGTTGTCCCACAAGGGTCTATATGACCCCAAAGCCTCTTCCAACACGGTGCCCCTCTAAGAGGAGGTCTGGCAGACTCACTCACAGTGGGGTGTGTGTAAACGATAACGTATAAGCATCTCCTCTCCTTACTTAGGAGAGAAACCTCTGTCGGAAGGACGAAGAAACAACGATAGAATTTCAGGTAAGAGAACAAGCCAGTCAGTGTACCCTCTAGAGACAGAAAACAGGTAAAAGATGTCCTCTGACAAGAACAAAAGGTTTGACCTAGTGTAGAAACTTGAACCTTATTATTTGGCTGAGTCCCTCACAAAAATAGGCAGAAAGAAGGAGGTGGTCATTAGCTCAAGCCCCCACCCTCTTGTGAGCAACTCCAGAACTGGACAAAGCAAGTACCACCAGATGCCTTTCTGCTGCTCACCCAGGATCTGCCTCGTTGTCTGAGCAACTACTGGGGCAAAAGAGCTAGCTGCTTCCAGCCAGGGCCACGGCCTTTGGCAGTGGGGTGGGAGAGGGATTCCTGCACATCACATTTTGTATACGAAGGATACTAGATTAAAATAAACACTAAGGGCAGTCTTACAAGATGGAGGTTTAAAAACCAGTACACGCCCACCCAGTTGGCATAACTGGGTAGGAACAAAGCCTACCCATTTGCTTCAGTGATTAAGAAAAAAGAACTGCAACTCATACAACTCAATAAGAAACAAATGAACAACCCAATCAAAAATGGGCAGAAGATCTAAATAAACATTTCTCCAAAGAAAACATAAAGATGGCCAATAGGCACATGAAAAGATGCTCAACATCGCTAATTATTAGAGAAATGCAAATCAAAACTATAATGAGGTATCACCTCACACCGGTCAGAATGATCATCATTAAAAATCTACAAATAATAAATGCTGAAGAGGGTGTGGAAAGAAGGGAATCCTCCTACACTGTTGGTGGGAATGTAAATTAGTGTAGCCACTATGGAGAACAGTATGGAGGTTCCTTAAAAAACTAAAAATAGAGTTGCCATATGATCCAGCAATCCCACTTCTGGACATATATCTGGAAAAGATACATGGACCCCAACGTTCATAGCAGCACTGTTTACAATGGCTAAGACATGGAAGCAACCTAAATGTCCATCAACAGATGAATGGATAAAGAAGATGTGGTATACACACACACACACACACACACACACACACACACACACACGCAATGGAATGCTACTTAGCCATTAGAAAGAATGAAATAATGCCATTTGCAACAACATAGATGGACCTAGAGATTATCATACTAAGTGAAGTAAGTCAGACAGAGACAAACATCATATGATACCATTTATATGTGGAATCTAAAATATGATACAAATGAACTTATTTACAAAAAAAAACAGACTCGCAGACATAGAAAACAACCATATGGCTTCCAAAGGGGAAAGGGGGTGGGGGAGGGATAAATTAGGAGTTTGGGATTAGACGATACAAACTACTATACATAAAATAAACAACAAGTTCCTACTGTATAGCACAGGAAACTATATTTAATATACTGTAATAAATCAGAATAGAAAAGAATATGTAAAAGAATATACATATATATAAAAAATTGAATCACTTTGCTGTACACCAGAAACTAACACAACATTGTAAATCAACTATACTTCAGTTAGAAAGAAAAAAAAAGTATAGACTGATTACAAGTGGCATGCAAAGGTGCAAAGGTCTTTTTCAGTGCTTCTGGCTGAACCAGCCGGTGGCCCCGCCCAGCTGCTTTCCCCTCATCCTCTCCTCTTTGCTCAGTGTAATAATATCCAAACTAATGAGTATAGACCCCAAATTTCATCCATACGCATTATCTCATTTAAATTTTGTTACATTTTACTAATGAGACAATTAAGGCTCAGAAAGGTTAAAAGACTTAGCCAAGATCAGACATTCAATAATTGCACTTGAATCCAGGTCTCCAGAGTCTACAACTAGAAGTCTTTCCACCTTGTCAGAGCTGCTGGACTGGGCTGGGAGGACTGAGGCAAGCTTCTGAGCAGGCATCAGTCAACTCCCCCGTGGCAGGAAGGCAGAAGGGCCAGAGCTGATGGAGGCCCAGGAGCCCATGGCATGATGGGAGAGTTTTCCCGCAAAATGGAGCAGGCCGCCAGCATGCTCATTACCCAGCCTTATTCCGTTTCATAATAAATGAAGCCCCTGGAGGGCCAGGTATGATAGGGTGGGGTGAGATGGGGAGTGAAGACTATTACTAGATTTTAACCTTTGTCTTCTCTTTCTGGGTCTCTGGAACAGCTGCTCAACAAAATGGATCTGTACAGACAATCATTTTTGCTGCATTACTTAATATACAGTTGCTCTCGGCAAGAGATATAATTGACTTGCTTAACTAATCAATCTTTCCATAAGCATAGCTGCTTTTCCTCTCCCAGTGGGGGAGGAAAGCAGGGGAAAGGGGAGGAAAAGAGAAATTGCAAGGAGCAACCTTTGGCATGAATTAGAGAGCTCTAACACCCAGCTGAGGTTTCAGAGCTAGCGGGTAAAAACTGCTGCCTAGCCTTCCCATCCAGTTTCCTTCTTGGTCCAGACGTGATCTGTGGTAGCCTGGAGTGACAATCGCCCCACAGGAAACGGAGGCACGAGTGCCAGAAGAAGTCAAAGGAGCTGTGGCCCAGGCAATCCAAAAGTCATCTTCAGCTGTCTTTGGAGTGACTTCAGTGTCTTTTAGAAATAAAAGTGTGTCTGATGACCTGGGACTTGAAACACTTAAATTAAGCAAGGAAGCCATGGATAAAAGCTCATTTGGGCTGAGTGTGAAAATATCCAGCCTCCCCCGTACTCCACGAACCCCTCTACCCCAGCTCAGTTTCTCCATCTCTCCACTTTGGGGGGATGTGCAGCATCACCCAGCAAATTCTCCCAAAGTACAGGCCCAGACCACACTGCCCTCTCCCTAACCTCTTCTGCATCTGACACCCCCTTCCCTCCATTCAGAAGAGGAAATTTTGACGCCTTTCCTTTTCTTCTCTTCCCTTCCAGCTCTTATCTCCATCACTCTCCACACCTACACACACACACACACACACGCTCCCACAGGTACCACTGAACTGGGGGCTATCATTCTAAGTTTAGAGGAAATGAAGTTGAAGAATGAGTCACGACATAGAAAGGATGACTGAGTTAAAAGGTTGATGTCACCCCAGTGACTACATTATGCAATAAAAAGTACCCCCTTGAGGCTCATCTCCACCCCCTCCCAGCACTCCAATCCTGGTAAGTCTATCTCCTTCTTTAAGTCCTAACTCAAGTATACCAAGCTGAGTGAGGTGCCCCTAGGCTGGCTTCCCACCTGTGTGCTTCTAGATGGACTACTTAGATGTTATTATTATTTGTCTATGTGCTCATCACCCCAATGCCACAAGGTGCTTTGTGAAAGCAAGGATTTTTGACTTGACCACTGTTTCTTTAGTGCCTAGTACTTTGCCTGAAATATCGTAAGCATTCAATGTAGGATTAATATGGAATCGTGAAGCCAAAAATTACAATGTCTCCATTTCAAGGCTCCTGAGTAGAAGATCTCTCTCCAGAGAAGAAGTCCAAGACCCATCTTCTGTCTCATTCAATATTTTTATCAATGGCATACATGAAGGTTGAGAAAAGATGATTACCTAATTTGTATATGGCAAAATTTAGGGAAATTAATTGCATGGCAGACCCAGAATCTGACTAAGTAGGCTAGAACACAAGCCAAAACCACACAGATGAAATCCAGGCGTGTTAAGTCTTACATTTAGGTTCAAAGAATCAATTGCACAAGTCTAAGATAAAGGAGCTCTGGCTTGGCAGAGAGCCATGAGAAAAAGATCTTGGGGTCTGAGCTGACCACAAGCTCAATATGGTGATACAGCTGCTAGGAAGGGAAAGAAATCTAAAAAGTGCACAATTAAACGGGAGAAACGAAAGCCCCTGAGTAGTTTACCCTGATGGAACCCATCTGGATCATCATCGGGCTATGCTCTTACTAGCTCATTTTAAAAGGGGAAGTGGAGAATGACTAGGATACCAAGGAGTCTAGAAACAGCGACAGAAACTTTGGGAGTGTTTCACCCAGAACAAATGACAGCTAGTTTCAAACATGAGACAGGCTGAGGAGTGAGGAGTCAAGATTTGCCTGACAGTGTAGAGGTTAAAAAGGCCAGCTCAGGAGCCAGAGTTCCCTGGGTTCAAATTTACCTGGGCTCTGCCATTTACCAGGTGAGCGAGCTAGGACAACTTTCTTGAGTTCTCTGTACCCAGTTATCTCATCTATAAAATAGGTATAATTGTTCTTAACTCATTTAACCCAAAAGCTAACACAGATCTTCAGAGAAAGGCACAAAGTCAAGTCTCCACAAATGATGACATATTACTATGCTGTGACTCCACAAGACACACCAGGAGGGAAGTGTGGAAGTTACCAGAAGGCTTATTTCAATGGTGCAAGAACTTCTAACAACCAGAACTGCTGCCCCCAACGTGAGATGGGAGGACTGTGAGATGCAAGAGTTCCTGATCATTGGACTGTCAAGCAAGCTGGGCGCTGTGGATGGGACCCTCTGTACCTGGTAAAAGACTGTCCAAGTTTCAATTTAAGGTCCATTTCAACTCTCAGATTCTTGGAATTTCCAGGAAGTCTTCCTCCTTCCTTACCCTCTGGGGAGCTGATCAATTTCTTCCCTTTTATGTAAGAAATGGAGCATCAAGAGGATTTCATACTCTGTAGAGGCCCTTCCAACCCTCCTTGGTCCACAGAGCCTTTGAGCATCCTTGCACTTAAGGAGTTCCCAGTGTGTTTGGGTTGCAAACAGGTAGTGACAATAAGATTTCCATCAGGGCCCCAGCCTTGGATTGAAGTTCCATAAACCTATTTGGTTGTGAGCATCAAAGGAAAGACACCGACTATTTATTCCATGGGGTGGACATCAGATGTGCACTTATAAGATTTTCAAGCAGTTCTATTACCAAGGCTGCCCCTAATTTTAAGGCAGTGAACACCCAGTTAGGGGAAGAGCATACACTGAATGGAGATAAAATACCTGAATTGGGTGGATCAACTGATCCATAAAGGTTGATGGTCGGTGGGGAAAAAAACATTGAGAGAAACACTGTGTGTGAACACTCACTGTCTCCAACCACTCCTAGCCCTGGCAAAAGATAATAAGAAATAAAAAGGAAAGATTTGTATAGAAGATTCAGAGAATCATCATCCTGGCAAATTCATTCAACAGGTACAAAGAGACTACATGTGCCTGATCATTGTTCTAGATGCTGGGCATACATCAGAGGACAGATGTTAATTCTCCTTTGATAGGGCTTACATTCTAGCAGACAGAGGCAAACAAATAATAGACATTTTTTTTAATAAATCAATATGTTGGAAGGTAATGGGGACTGTAGGTGTAGTGAGGTTTTGCAATTTTTAAGTAAGTGGTGAGTCTGGGCTCATTGAGAAGGTTGAAACAAAGAGTTGGAGGAAATGGAAGTATTAGCCAAGCAAATACCTAGAAAAAGAGTTTTTTCAGGTGAGGGAGTAACTAGAGCAAAGACCACAGGGCAGGACTTGGGGAGCAGCAAAGTGGTCGGTGTTGCTAGATCAGCGTAAGGTACAGTAAGGGTAACAGAATATAAGGAAAGGGGGTTGGGCGGGGTCATTGTAGTGATTTCAGCTTTAATTCTGAGAGGAATAGGGAGCCGCTGCCGGCTTTTGAGTAGAGGGATGCCATGATATTTTGTAGCCTCTAAAGGATCATTCTGGTTTCCATGTGGGGAATAGGGGGAAGAGCAGAATCAGAGAAACCTACTGAGGCTACTGGAGTGACTCAAGGTGTGAGAAGAGTAGGAGCAGTGGAGGTATGAGAACTGGTCAGATTCCATATATTTTTTAAAAGAAAAGCCAAAAGTAGTTTATTTCCTGGCAGGTTTTTTGACCTAAGCAACTGGAAGATTGTAGTCATCATAAGTGGAGATAGAGAAGGCTGTCGATAGAGCAGATTTGGAACAGGAAGGGAGGAGCGGTCAGGAGTTCTATGTGGGGCACGTTGAATCCGAGTCTATCAGAATTTAAGCAAATGTGGGGAGATTTTATCCTTCTAAATAGGTCAGAGTAGGCTCATTGGATATGCAAGTCTCAAGGTTGGGAGAGAGGTAAACTTTGGTGCCATCAGTATATAGCCAATATTTCAAGTCATAAGACAAGGTGAGATCACCAAGGAAATGAGTATATTGAGAAGAGGACCAAGGAGTGAGCCCTGGGTTCACAATAAGCCCAACATTAAGAGAGAGACCTAGGAGAAGAGATGAGAAACAAAGGGAGTGAGGAAGAATCAGCAGCGAGACAGGAGGAAAAACCCAGAGACTGTCATATGTGGGAATTCAAGGCAGAAGCTGTGACCCCCTGAATCAGAGTGTCAGCAGTAGTGTTCAGTCTGCATCTTGCTTGACCTGTCCACTGGACTTAGCAATAAGAAGTCATCATTTGCCTTGACAAGAGCAGTTTCAGTGCAGTAGTGGGTGAAAGGCCTTCCTGGGTGGCACCAACTCTTCTTAGGAGTTTTGATGCAATAAGAAACAAAGATATAGGCAGTAAAATAGAGGTGGGATCAAGAGAGGGTTTTCTTCATCTTGGAGAAGAGTATGTTTATGTGCAGATGGGAATGGTCCAGTACAGAGGTAAAACTTGACGAAGTATAAGAGAGGGAAGAATTGTTGGCGGGGAGAAGGAATAGGGCTCTCATGCGCACACAAGTATAAGAGCTGGTTTTAGCTAGGAGTATGGACTGTTCATCCACGTAGCATATGGGAAGGGCAGAGAAAGAGTGGGAAGATGCTTGTAGGTGGGTAGATGCGGTGGTAGAAGTCTGTGGAAGACCCCTTTTGATTGCTTCAATTTTCCCAATGAACTAGGAAGCAAAGTCATCAGCTGGGAACAAGGATGGAGGAGGTGTCACGTGAGAAACCATAGGGCAGGCTGTCATGATGATATGGTGTTATGACATAAAATTATTGAGCTTTTGTTTCGCGCCGTGTACTAAGCTCTTGACATGCGTCATCTTCACAACAGCCCTCAGAGGTTAGTCATTACATACCCTCTAAAGACGGAGAGATAAACCTCAGGATGATTAAGGAAATTACCCGTGGTCACCCAGCTGGTAAGTGCCAGAGCCAGGATTCAAACTTCAACCTGACTCGCTGCAAAGACTTTGCTCTTAACCAGGGTGAGAGTGGAAGGCAGAAGCAGAGGATGCTCCATAGAGGGGAGAAGGACACTCTCCCTTCCTTAGGACAGTGATGGGCCCAGAGGAGAGGACTGGCTTGGCTGCCTCAAGACCCATCAGCGAATGAACTGAGTTTATCAATGAGTTGCTCAGATGCTCCCCACACCTGCCATGCCCCTTTCCTGAGCTCTTACTGTGTTTTGCACATACATTTATTAAAGACAGCGCTTTCATGCTCTATTAAGATCAATTATAGTGTACCTCAGGCTTCCCTCCATCACATCAGTCAGATTCAGGACACCTGAGAAGCACACATACTTCTGTATTAGTTTCCTATTTCTGCTGTAACAAATTACTACAAACTCAGTAGCTTGAAACAACACACTTTTATTATCTTACAGTTCTGGAGGTCAAAAGTCCGTAAGAGGTCTCACTAGTTAAGATCAAAATGTTGGCCAGACTGTGTTCCTTTCTGGAGACTCTAGGGAAGAATCCATTTCTTTGCCTTTTCCAGCTCCTGGAGGCCACCTGCATTCCTTGGCTTCCTCCATCTTCAGAGCCAGGAATGCAGGCTGAGTCCTTTTCACATGGAATCACTCTGACCTCCTCTTGTGCCTCCCGCTTCCACTTTTAAGGCTCCTGTAACTACACTGGGCCTGCCTGGATAATTCAGGCTACTCCCCTTATCTTAACGTCAGATGATATTCACAGGTTCCAGGGCTTAGAAGGGGGTGGAGTATTATTGGGTCTACTACAGTGGGTAAATTCTGGAACACTAGCCTCTAGGTCCTTATTGTCCTCATTCATTCATTCATTTATGGATTTAGGAATCTGGGCTTTAGGAACCAGCCCTGGTCTGGGAGTCATTGTTCTGACTCCTCCACAATGTTTATGGTATTAATAGGTATGTTCTTTTGCGAGGAAATCCCACAGAAAGTCTGAAATGAAAAGTTACTTTGTGCCTAATCCAATACCACCTCTGTGCTCACTGTGGGGGTCCGGGGAGGCAGGGGGGCTCAGGAGAGTTGGAGGAGTGGTATGGGGAGGAGGGGAGAGACCCCCCTCCATTTCCCCAGCATGTCTTGTCCACACCTCCCTGGTCCAGGATGTAGTAGGTGTAGAAGAAGCCCTGATGGGCGGTGGTGCTTTTCCTGACAAACTTTGTTAGCAGGGCTATTTAAATCATTCTAATCACTCCAGAAACACCCCATTAGGTTTCCCAGTGAGGGACACTGAGGAAAAGGACCAGGAGAAACTGAGCGGGGGTGGGGGTGGGGGGGCTGAGAAAGAAAAACTGCAGCAGACCCGCCATGTGGCTCCTGCAACCTCTTCTGCCATTTGCTTCAAACAAGGAGGCAGGAGAGCGAGCCAAGGGCAAGAGAGAAAATAAACAGATACTGTCAGGTCCTGCCATTAGAAATGCAAAATTCATTAGAAAAACATTGATTGCAAAGAATTGATTTAGTAGTGATTTGATTGTCAGGCGTACAGTACATCCAAGGAAAATTTTCATTATGATTCAGAATTCGTTAAAAAGAAGATAAGACCGGAAGGTGGTGAGGGAGGACACGTCAGCCCGGCTGCCTGTTTATTGTTAGAGACCCAAGTCTGGCGGGGCAGGCGGGGTGGGGCGGAGATGTTGCCCAAGAGGACCATGCCTGTTGCGTTATAGAGGAACTAGTGATTTACCTGTCACTTCCCCGGGAACTTCAGTCTGTGTACCCTACCGAGGGGCTCAGACCTGTGGGCATGACCCCACCTCCCAGTTAAGGGAGCCCAGGCATCCCTCTGCTGTGCCCCCCTGTCTCTCTCACCCCTGCAGTGAGGTCGCACAGCTGAATCTGGGGCAAGCACAGGGGCTTCAGGGTACCGAGGATGCCCAGTGATGTGCCGCCCTAGTCCAGGTTCCCACTCCTTGGAGAACTTTGCTAAGCCTCCCTCAGACCCTGCTCTCAACACACCCCCTGCCTATGTTCTGAGGCCCCTCCTTTCTTCTGACTCTCACCATGCTGCCACCTTCTCACTCTTTTACGTCCCTGGAAAAGCCAGATCCTTTCTCTTCGGGATCCTGGTATATTCCTTTCGGCTTCTGGTCTTAACTCCATCTTCCTCGCCAATGTAGATTCTCTAGGAAAACTTTGACTTTTCTCTGTCCCACCTTTCTGGCCCTTGATAGAAGCCCAGGTTCCTCAGCTGATTCTAAAGACAGCTCTCCATCCACTAAAACCACTTGTGCATTTTCTATTTTATTTATTGATCTATTTGTTCTAGCCAGCTCTGTCTCCATCCACACATATCGGTTGTCATCTTTTATCCTCCTGCCTCTGTCTCTGTTCCTACCCACTTGTACTCAGCATTCTTTGCTTCCTCTCTCTCTTTTACCAAATACCAACCACTAGCTTTTCTCAGCTGTGTGCCTTTAATCCCCTGGACGACTGGCCAAGGGGATGTAGGATCTTCTCCATCACTCGGCTGGAACATCATCTCTCTTTACAAGGTTTCTCGACCTCCTTCCCTAGATTCTCAACTGTAAAATGAGCGTGATAATAGCAATTGTGCCTACCTACCTCGGAGGAGCAAATATAATCACACACTGTGTAAGTGCTTTGTAAACTGAAAGGGCTACTTAAATGTAAATTGTTTTATTTCTCCAATTCAGGGATTCACAATATAATTTGCATTCTGAAGGCGATCCTCAATGATTACCATTAAATATTTAAGAAATACTTTTGGCCAGTGATTCGCAATCTTAGATGAAAAATAGTGGTTTCATTGTTCCAGGTTAAAACTCAAGCAAAGTATTTTTGAGAAGCTTCCCAGTAATGGAAACTGGCAGCCAGATTTGAGAGCCAATGATCTGTACTTGACCTTTACGTTTCTACACCTATCTATCCCCTTGGTCCAGGAGTAAACTCCCCTCCTCCACCTACTTTCCTGCCCACCTTCCTTCCTCGTCTCCCTCCTCCAAAGTGGGTCTGTGGAAAGAGATGTGTATGGGGACAAAGAGACCTAGAATTTGGGAGACTGACAAGAGACCTGGGAGATGATTGCTGCCCTCAAGGATAATGGAGACTTGTTCCCTGACCTCAAGTATCTCATCTCAGTCTCAACAGCTGCCAGTCCTCTCTGGTGAGGTGTGATCCAAATGGGAGGGTAAAAAGTCAAGGAAGGCTTCACGGAAGAAGTGACAAAGAGCCAGGTCCACAAGAATAAGAAGGAAATTAACAAGCCAATAAGAGGGAAAAGGTATTCCAGGCAGAGGAAAAGGCATGAGCAAAGATTCCAGATATAAAAACTCAAAGCACACCTGAGGAGGTGCTGTGTCCCAGGTGTGCAGCTGTGAGGGGGATGCATGGCCAGAGAAGGGGTAAAGTGGAACCTGGTTGTGAAAATCCTGAATGGCAGGCTGAAGAGTTAAGCCTATGGCCTTAGCAATAAGGAGTCATGGAAGGTGGAGTGCGGCATGCCTTCTGTGCATGCTTGCAGCACACTCACTGGCTAAGGACTTCTGCTAAACGAGCAGGTCTCGGTGATCGTCTGGCTGCTGGCCTTCTCGCACTACCATATGGTTTCATAGGTTCTGCCCCTGCCTCTGACTCTAGCAGAGCTGAAATTCCAAGGATGGCATAGATGCCCGCTCAGAGGACTTAGCTTGGGGGAAATCCCCAGAAGCATTTAATGGGATCGTTAGCACTGATCCAGGTTGCAGCAACAGAACCTACTCCCTGCAACTCATGAGGCTGGGATGGGGAAGAGCACTCATCAGGACCATTTGGGAAGAGGAAGAGGTCCTGAACTGGGAGAGGATTTGAAGAGGGAAAATCAAGTGTGAGCTCCTGGTCACTGAGGTCATATTGATCAATCCTCCAAGGGGCAAAGCCATTGGCCCCGTGGGCTGAGGTTGCAAGGAGATCTGATTCTACCCGCAGTTTTAAAGGATAATTCTCAGGCATCATGAGTAAAAGCCAGTGATCCCTCTGAAGAGTGAAATTTGCTCAAAGGACAGCCAGAATTACTGTAATGAGTACCTCCATTAATTTTATTACACACCACAGGAAGAGTCGCCATGGAGACTGGGGCTTTCTCTCTGGGGCTGGGCTGCTCTGGGTGATCAAAAGGAACCTCATTTTGGTATCCTGTGATCTAAAGACAGTGACAGTGAGAAGGGACTTGGGAGGTTTTTCTTAAGGGTCACTTCCTGAAAAAGAAGAGGCAGCGTATTAAGGTAATGCTAGCTGCTGTAACAAATAAACGTAAAAATCTCAGTGGTTTAACATGACAGAAGTTGTATTTCTTCCTCTCCTGGGGAAGCGCTCTGCTTCAAGGACCCAGACCCATAAAAACTTTTCCACCATCAACATGCGGCTACTCCCTGGTCACCCTGGGCCGTCACTTCTAGCCAGCAAATGGGGGAGACCAAGAGAATATGTGCCTGGGAGGCAACTGCAAATGAGGCCTGGAGCTGGCATATGTCAGTCTCTTCCACTCATATTCCGTGCTCAGAGCTCAGTCACATGGCCCATGTAGATGCAAGGGGTGATGGAAAAGTGGTCCCTGTATGAACAGGGACTTTTTCCATGACAACCCAGCACTGTAGAAGGGAAACATGAATCTTTGCTGGACCACTAGCCATCTGCCCCAGGAAGCCTGGTGTAAACAGGGGAAAGATCACTGGACTAGGAGTCCAGGAGTAAATGTGTAGGCCACAATAAGTCCCCTCTCCTCCCTTGGGCTCAGTGCCTTCATCCCTAAAATGGGAGGGTTGGACTTCATGGTCTCCAGCAGGCTTTGACCGTAATGCTGAAGTTGAGGCCGTCCTGTGGGAAAGGAGCTGTTCTCCGAGCTCATGGAAAGTTCTGCCCAGCGAGCTGCCCTCCTGGGCAGCGCGAGTCACACTGCTTTGGGAAGACTGTACCAGGCCACAGTCTCACTCTCAACCTGACATCACACAAACGGGACCCCAGAGAGGCTGGAAATTGAACAGTCCCCACAGGAGAGGAAACATTAAAGGTTACATGATTTGAGCCTACACAGGGGTCCAAGTGACCTTTCCTTGAGTGGAAATACACAGGCTGCTGGTCCAGTGACCAATGAGGCCGACAGCGCCAGGAGCTGGGCTGCCCCCAGGAGCCACGACTGAGCAGGTCTCACGCTGCCTGACTCACAAAGGTGAGCGTGCCGAGTGCAGGCAGGAAATGCCGGAGCTCTATGGAGACAAACGCACAACCCATCTGTTACACAAACACAGGTAGCATTTACATGGCTGGATACCGAGGTCAGGTACACATCAGAAATGCAAGAACATGGATGTGCAAACACGGAGGTACATATAAATGGATACACAGCCAGCGCATACTTGCCCAGGATAGATAAGGATGAACTGGTACACACATGTATGGCTATCTATGAAAGGGTAGACACACTTAGATACACAGAGATGCATTTGGATATTATACCAGGACCCATGGTAGATACATAATTAGGTATATGTAGATGGATGCATACGCTCATTTATACACAGAATTCACATCAATACGTTCAGAGCATTCCCATGAAAATCTGCATAATTTCCCACATATGGAAACACACCATACACAGGAGCCCACACACAGGAGCCCACAAAGGTAGCCACCCAGGTACGACTAACGCCACAGATATACACACACATATACATAGAGTCCACACAGATGACCATCTCACAGTTAACTGTCTAACCTCAGAGCTGCGCACAGAGGAGGCTGGGAGTTTGTCTTAGACCCTGGTTAGGTGTGTTGACCTTCTAGGCAAATCATTTCCTCTCTTTGGGCTTCAGGAAACTCATCAGTACGATATGGGGGCTGGACTAGGCGATCTCCAAAAGCCAGTTCTAAACTGGCTGAGAGACGTTCATAATTAAGTTAGAAGGCATGGCCCCTCTTCATGGGCTGCTTCCAGTCTAAGGAGAAGCGGGCAAGCAGAGTCTAGAAATGACAGGGAGGCATGGAGAGCTACCAGCTTGTGCCTGACGATGGAATCTATACAGGGAGTCAGGGTTTGAGGAGCTAAAATAAAGGTGGCACCACAATTTCCTTTAAAGAAGACTTGGTTTCCTCCACTGGACAATACCGAAGTGAACCAGACAGTCTCCAGGCCTTCCCGTGGAGGCATGCCAGGGAAGCCTGCAGAGGGCAGGTTCAAGGAGGATTGAGGGGGGCAGGGGATACTTACCCCCAGGCGTCAGGACCACGGGGGCAGGCACATCTGTCCAGGAGTCCCCCCGCGAGGCTGAGAGCCTACAGCAAGAGGACCAGACTCAGGTGACCTACTGTGAGAGGGAAGAAACGACCATAGTCGCAGGCTGGATGACAGCCATTCTGCCCATACTCAGCCCACAGCAGCCCTCTGGCTAAAGGGACTCTATAAAGTGGCCTCTGAGCAGATCTGCACACTCTGTCTTCTGCTGTCAGATGGCTTGTGGATCCCTGCAGGACGATGCTGGCCAAGATCCAGGAAATAGGGCTACACAGTACGGGCACCTGCATCCAAACGTGCCCACACGTGAAGACCTGTGTACACGCATGTGGGCATGGGCACTTGAGGCTCCGTGTCTGCCTGACAGTGGATACCACACAGGTGTAGCTGCTTACAAGTCTTCCTCGCCCACCGGAACCTGCTGTGTAATACACATTTGAACACGCAAATCATTGTATCTGAGGGTGTCTGTAGCTGTTTTTGCCCACTCACCCCATTCATGGTACCTGGATGTATCCATCTCAAAGGGAAAACCATTTCCTGTTTTCCTGCCCTACTCACACAATGGGAAGTTCTGCCCTCCAGGAGGCAGTGGGAAGAAATCTGCCCTTCTCTCCACCTGCCTCCCTTCCCCGACCCACTCTTCTCTTGACTTAATTGGCAAGACTGGGGAAAGACCAGGGCACGGAGCCTGCATAGCAGGGTCAGCATGGACTGCGTACACCCTCCTCTCCTTGGCAGGGTAAGCTGGCCAGGCTCTGCCTAGAAGCAGGGAGGCCTGCTGCTGTCTGGGTACTTGGCTTGTGACTCTGGGCCACCTCAACACAGGAGGGAGGGGTAGGAAGCCCGTGTGGGCCTCATTTCTTTAAATCAACTTTGCTAGCAATAGAGCTGGTATTTCAACAAATCTAATATGCTATCAATTGTAAAACACACCCCAAATTCAGAAATGTGAAAACATGTGTCTTAAAAAAGAGATGAAATACAGGAATATTTTGGTCACTCTCTGCCTATATTTTGCTTGATTCAGAAATTGGTAGGAAGAGGGATGCAGTTAATTATCACCCTCAAATCTCTAGACTTTTGTTCATCCCGGACACAAAGTATCTGTGTGCGGGGAACGATTATAGCCGTATAGCCGGACCGTGGAGCCTGCCCATCTGTGGTTACTGATGTGTCAACTGATCGCTGAGGAGCTGCATTTCTACATGTGGCTCACGGAGCATGTAGCGGCTGCATGTACAGGTACTTTTATGTGAGTGTGAATGATTTCATGGGTGCTTTATTTGTCAGTATTTGCCGTCTTCGTGTGTGAACGTGACTCATAATCCCAGACCCAGATTCCCCACCCATCATCCTGAAAGGGCCACAGCTGTAAACCAGGAGAGACAAGAGGACGGTGGCCTGTCTTTCTCGCTCCTTCAATCTCCTTGTGCTGGCTTCTCCCTCTCCAGGAAGAGGTCACCCAGAGGCCCCTCCAGAGACAGGCCCTGCCTTGCCTGTCTGTGAACAACAGGTGCAAAGCAATCTAGCAATTAGTAATAATCGTGTCTCTCTGACAAGCCATTATTTCTCCAGGACAGAGAAGGCACTCGGGGGCTGATGAGGGCCCAAAACAAGAAGGATGGAGAAATGGCTCCTTCATGTCTCTGGGTTGGGCAGGAGTTTGGGACTCCTCAGGGGAAAGCGGGGACCCCATACTGACTCCCCTCGGTCTCCTCCCCAACTCCCCACATCCCCCTCCATCCTCTCCAGCCCTTTTTCTCTCCCTTGCCCCTGAGTGCCCAGGCAGGCCTCACTTCCATCCTCGCAAAGGGAATGAAATGGTTCAGGCACAAAGGAACCCAGGCCCAGCCCGCGGCTCAGGGCAGGGGTGCAGGAATGACTGACAGGGAGACCTGGATTGGCCAGTCCTTAGTCCTGTATCAGCAGAACATGCGTTTTGCAGGACTGAGCAGATGCAGAGCTGCCTTAGAAAACCAGCTTCTGGAGGACATGCCTCAGCATCCAGCCGAGCGCTGGGTCTCACAGACCCTCCCTGAAGACAGTTGGTTCTTAATCCCTCCGGTATTCACAGAGGTTTCTGGGGTACAAGGAATGTTGACAAGGGGACACGAAGGTCCAAAAGACATGAGACCTTCCCTTGAGGAACCTAAACCCAGTAGGAAGGAAAGAAAGTCTCCACAAATGACTGTAATACAGAGCTCAGTGTAAAGTACCAGGAGAGAGAGAGGTGAACAAGTGCCATGGGAGATGAGAGACCCCTGGCACCTAGGGAGATTGGGCAAGCTTCCTGAGAGAGAAAATATCAACTGAACCATCCAGAATAGAGAAATAAAGGATCCCAAAGGGACAAGAGGAGCACGGGGGCATTTGGCGGCCAGGAAGTCATGATGAAGAAGATGAGGATGGCTTTGATGATGTCAAACAATATCCAGGATGACATCAAAACCTTCCTTGTTACTTTCTAGCATGTTCTCCTGAGTCCAAACCCAGCCACTCTGCTCGTTACTGCCTGACCAAGCCCAAGCCTCATCACCTCTCCAGCCTCTGCTTCCTGGAATTGCTAAAACATAGAGGTGGGGCTTCCCTGGTGGCACAGTGGTTGAGAGTCCGCCTGCCGATGCAGGGGACACGGGTTCGTGCCCCGGGCCGGGAGGATCCCACATGCCGCGGAGCGGCTGGGCCCATGAGCCATGGCCGCTGAGCCTGCACGTCCGGAGCCTGTGCTCCACAACGGGAGAGGCCACAACAGTGAGAGGCCCGCGTACTGCAAAAAAAAAGCCATAGAGATGATCCAATCTGCCCTCCATAACAGATAGAAAGAGATAGAGCTTTGGTCCTGGCTCAATCACAGGGCAGGCTGAGAATCCATGAGAGGATTACAAAAGGAAAGGAAAAAATATAATACTTTGCACCTGGATAATACAGCTCTCAAAGCACTTCTCTATATATTATCTCATGTTGGCAAAAAAGGTGATATCGACCACATTGCAAAGATCACAGCCAGACTCAAAGAGGTGGGGGGTTAGCCAAGATTGCATAGCTGGCCTTGGCTCTATCTGCTGCCACTCCACAGTGCCTGGAAGGACACATGTGGACCCACTTTGAGCCCATTCAAGAGGAGGCAGGAGTATGCTCTGAAGATTAATCTCTCCACAGCGTGCCTTTCTCCCAGCTGTCCAGACGATGGGAGCAGCCAGATGTCCAACAAAGCCCATGGCCAGAGAACCCCTGCTCCATGCCCAGACACTGTTTAATTCCAACTGGAGACCCACCCCTCTTTCAGCAAACCCTCCAGGGACCGCTGAGAACGTGGCCCTAGCACGGTGTCAAGCTGCGCATGCACTGGGAACACAGCCACCCCAGGAATGCTCTTCAAAAACAGGCAGAGGACTCCAGTCTCCTCCAAAGCAAAGCTGAGCCTTCTGTGATCGGGCCCAATCCAGGCTCCCACTGACCATCCCTGGACATCTTTTTCTCTAACAGGGAAGAGCCAATTTTGACTCCATGTTGGATCTGTTTCTTTGACTAGCCTTCGCTTTTCGTTGCTTTTGTTATTACAATCATACATAATGGCCTGCCTCAGGGAACCCTACCTACCTGTGAATGGCTGGCTGCAAGAAAGAAGAAATTAACACATCCCCTCCCTGAGGCTGGACATTCCAGGAGATGTTTTGCAAGACTGATGGCCCCTTTTTACTTCCTCCCCACCCCTCCCTCTCTATTCTGCCTCTTTACTTTACTTCCCTCTCTGATTTTATAAAAGAAACTGGCATCCAGACCCCAATAAGATGGTTTTCTGGGGACCCTAGTCTGCCATCTTCTCGGTCTGCCGGCTTTCTGAATAAAGAAACACCTCAACACCTCGTCTCCCGATTTATTGGCCTGTCATGCAGTGAGCAGAGCGAGCTAGCTTGGACTCGCTAACATTTCTTCTGCGATACCATTCAGCCCTCAAACTCACCTATGCTCCCTGCCTCTGTGCCTTTTGCTCTTTCAGTCCCTCCACCTAACACATCCCCCTCTGCCTCCCTACTGACCTTCAAAAGGTCTTGTCCTCCTCCCATTCACATCAGAATCCATCTCTCCCTCCACCAGCACTTTCTACCTCAGTAATGCACTTAACCCAGTCTGCCAGGCAGCAGGGTGATTGATGGATGCCTCTGTCTCCCTCCGGTGGACTGTGGGCCACAGGGAACCACACGGCAGGCCTCCTTTATTTCTTCACCTCCCCAGTCCCTGACACACACACACACATGCACACGCACGCACACGCACACACACACAGTAGGCACTTGGTTTAAATTCATTGCATGTTGTTTCATCCAAAGGTCACAGTGACTCAGTGCTGCTGCTGAGCCTTACATAGCAGGACAGGGTCACACCAGGGTGGTCCAGGGGGAGACCCAGCCTGCCAGAAGTTAACCTGGCTGGACACAGACCCAGCTGTAGGGCAGTGGAGTATGGATGGCAAAGTGTGCCCAGCCCCGCAGGGATGACCCACCTGGGAAACCCCCATTAGCAACCTCTTCTGTCAATCAGGCTGGTCCAGGCACAGAAAGACCCTGAGGACCATTCAGATCCCCTGGAAATGTAAACACTCCCTGAAAGAGGTCTCAACTGGCCTAGAAATCTCCAGGCTGCCCGCACTTGTGATAAGCACAATAAATAAAACAATGAGACCCATTTGAAGGCACTTGTGAGACAGTAGAGCTTTAAGAACTTGACTTTGATGAGTTTGAGGAAAAAAAGAAGAATGAGTTTCCTCTTGGGCCCAGGTTTGTTTATCCTGCTTCTCAGGAGCCAGAGCCTACAAGTGTGATGGTTTTAAATGGCCCAATATGTTTCTCCTACAGGCCCAAAGGCACCTGTCTGCCCTGGGCCAAGTCTCAAACCAGTACAGAAGAGGCACAGCCACTCTGGCTGCCTGGAAGGGGTAGGGGGGCAGGGGAGCAGGGGTTGTGGTGGGGGGAGTCCAGATTTAGTCCTCCCGTGGAAGTGCACAGAAGAAGTGAGGCAGTAGGGGAGCTCCAGCTAAGGGGGAATCACAAGGTACAGGTGGCTGTGAGATCCAGCCGGCGGAGCCCATGTGGGCTCGTCCCACAGGGGAGTGGAGGACAGAATCGGGGATTAAGAGTCTGGAGCTCAGAGCTTGGGCCTGGATCTGCCCCTCACATGCCTGGTGCCAAGTCTTTTCTCTCTGGGCCCTGCCTTGATTCCTTCACTCCCTAAGCAGGTGGCTCCATGGGGTTCCCCAGCTCCTACCTGACCCCTCTCCTCCCCAGCTCACACCAGACCCATCTGGGCCCCATTCTGCAAGGGCCTTGCTCCCTCTCAGCTGTCATCACATCCCCAACCCAAGACCACCCATCTGACTGGAAACCTGACTGTGGTACCTTGAGGCATTTCCTCTCACTATGGAAACTTGGTACTTGTCCCCCTGGGGCCACAGGCTACACACCCGTGTGCCCCACCCATCGGTAATAGTACTGCTACTATTTCTGTAGTCCTCACTACCGTTTCAGGCACTTTGCATGCCTTCTACTTGATACAAACCTTTCTACAGATGAGAGAAAAACCAAAGCTTAAAAAGATTTAAGTAATTTGCCCTCCTGCTGCCTTCACAAAGGGCTTTGGCACCCATCTCATCCTCACGACGCGTCTGCCCGGGTCAGCAGCCAGATATTCCCACTTTAGCAAAAAAGGAAACAGAGGCTGGGAAAGGTGAAGCCGCTTGCCAAGATCACAGCTAATAAGGAGCAAAGCTGGGGCTCTGAATGCATGGAAGGTACCCATTAACCCCACACACTGTTGCACCCCTTCCCAGGACGGCCAGACAACACTCCCCTCCCCCACCGCCGCCCACCACCGGTGTCACAGTAAAACCATCAGCCCGCCCTGCCTCCCCCCGGATCATTCCACAGAGTGCGGCCAGACCCTAACTGGCTCTGAGAAGTGATTACTTCAAAGAAGTTCCCATCGGACCAACATTTCTCTGAAAAAATAAACAGCAAGCCCTCTGGCTCCCCGCTGCCTAGAGGACGGTGGCCCCAGAGCTGGATTTCTGCTGGCCAGTGGGCGGGGATGGTGGGCGGGGCTGCTGAGCAGGGCTGGGGGCAGGACCAGCACGCCCTGGCCTGGCCCCGCCCCGCTGCCTCCTCGCCCACCTGGGTCGCCTCCCATCCCGACGTGGAAGCAGAGGCAATTGGGTTGGAAGGCACTGAGCAGTGTGAGGCCAACCCCACGTCCAAGTGCGGCCAGAGATGGGATGTGTCCTCTCAGAGTCCCTCAGCCAGTCATTAGCAGAGCTGGGCTAGAACCCACTAGACTAACGCCCGACCCCACACCACCCTGGGCTGCCAGAAACTCACTCTCATGGCATTGGACCTGAACCAGGCAGGATGCCACCTGTCCACAGGTAAGGGACAGGTGGAGGGTTGCTCTGTGGGGAGCAGGGAGCTGAGGGGGCGGACCAGAGTACTCAAGAGATTCCCACCCTTGGGCGCGCTGTTCCTTCAGCACGTGCGGTGACCTACTGTGTTCTAGGCCTGGCTTCTACGGTAAGCGGGACCTGCCCTCCAGAAGCCTGCAGCAGTGGCAGTGACAAACTGGCTTGTGAGTGCTTCTCTCCTCACCTCCCCCAGCCCCACCACGCCTTCTAAGAAGGAAGGATCTGTGGAAGTCTGGGCAGCCTCTGGCCTTGCCCTTGTGCACCTTTGAAACCAACACTAGAGCCCGCAAGCTTGGTCAGAGGTCCTGACCCAACGTAAGCACCTGGCCATGGTGAATTTTTTTTAATTTTGAAATTGAATCCACAATTATAACTCAGATTTCTCACTAACTTTCAGATTCCCGGCTTCTCTTGATAAACTCAGGAGGTCTGGTAATGCCCCGCCCACATTCCTTCCTTCCTTCATTCTTTCATTCGACCCAGTGCCTGGTCCCATCCCAAGTGGGAATACGGAGGTGAATAGGGCCATCCAAGTCACTGCTCTTGAGCAGAATCTCTTCAAGGGGCCATGGTCAGCTGGCGCTGGCCCGTTTGTGGGGCATGTCCAGTCTACTTCGCCAGAGTCTCCACCATTCCCTGGAGCGCCCTTCCCATTTGTGAGCTCTCCTTGGTCACGAGTGCATGCCCTCCTCCCCAGACCAGCTGATTAGAAGGGCAGAAAGCTGAAGCAGACTGGACCAAATGCTAACCTCTCTTTAATCTGTGGTGGGTGCAGGAGTGTTTGTCATGCTATGTTCTGCATTTGTATGAATATTTGAACTTTTTAAATTTAAAAGTAAGAATGCAAGTGAAGAGAGTTACTTGTGAGTGAAAATCTAGAAAGGTGAAGGAAGGGGTGAAACAAATTAAAGCCAGCAAGGGCTGTGCTTGGGGTGCCTTTGGGAAAGCGTAGGGGGAGTGGAAAGAGACTGTAGGGATGCTACCACACTGGGTGGGACGGCGTCAGAGGGAGAGAGGTGGAGAAAGGGTTTTTTTTTAAAGGTTTGCTGTATGTTAGGGATGAATGTCCCTTTGACATTTTTCAAGCAGCTTCACAAAAATTTTAAATTATTTTTCAGTGCTTTTGGGACACCCGTCTTCTGCTTCTTTTGAACGTAACTCTGTGGGATGGGTGTGAGGAGAATAATCAATAAACCATAGTGAGTGCGTGATCAGGAAGTACGGGCTCCTGAGAGGAGCACCCCTACTGATCTGGGAGTCAAGAAAGGCCCCCAGGGAGAAGTTCTTTAAACTAAACCGTGGGTGAGTAGATGTTGCGTGACACAAGCGGAGGGTGATGAGCTAAGGAAAGGCAAGGAATCTTCCAAGCAGTGGGGATAGCTCTGGGAAGGCTCAGAGGGCAGACTCCAGGATCTGTGTGTGGTTCGAGATGGGAGGACAGTTGGCCTGAGGTACAGATGGAAGGAGAGATGGGGCTGAAGGGGTGGGCAAGGACCCTGCCAGGCCTTCTGAGCTCCATGACAGCTCATGGACCATGTCCAGGGGGCAATCAGGAGCCACTGAGGGCTGTAGTCAGTGGCTTTAAGATACTCCTCCGTCTGTTCTGCGAAAATGGATCGGAATGAGGCAAAGCAGTGGTAGGCAGGCCAGGAGGCTATTGCAACAAATCAGGAAAGAGATGATGGCGGTTTAGGCTGCTTGCTGGCAAAGAAAGTGGGAAACGGGGCTTGATTCTAATGTCGTGTAGGAGATGGAGGAGAGTGATGGTCTAGTTCAACACCACGTCCCTAGCACCCAGCATGCTGCCTGATACTCAGTACAAATGAAATGCATATGTATTGAATGAATGGATAAATGAACCAAAGACCTAATACATTAGTAAGCAAATACTGGTAGATGAATGTTAGCTCGCTTAAGCCTCATCCCTCCATTGCACAAGGCTCAAAAAAATGGCTACCATTTCTGAAGGCCTACTGTGTTCCAGGCAGCGGTGTTAGTTAATGCACACACATCATCTTTGCACAATCTCTAAGCCTCCCAAAACTCCTGCATTTAGGTGTTATCATTCCCATCTTGTGGGTCAGGAAATAAAAAGGTTAAGTAGCTTGCTCACATCCACCCGAGGAATAGGAAGCAGAGCTAAATTCCTACCCGGGGATATTCCTTCCACACATCACAGATTCTCAGAATGGCCCCTTCCAGGCAGAGGACACGATGCTCAGCTCCCCCACTCTGCTCTCCCCCAACTTTGTATTATAGGTAAAAGGGAGCAGCTACCAAGTGAAACGGAAGGTTCAAAAACATGAACCCCAAGTTCCTGAACATTTCGTTCTGCTCTCCCACTAGTCACCTTCATCATCACCAACACTTAGCCCGCACTATTGTATACACCAGCTACTGTACCAGACCATAGGGCTGTGGAGGAGAATTGGATGCATTCCCTGTCCTGGAGGAAATCATCCAGCAATGATAAGGGCGAGTGAGTGAGGAGTAACTGAGTCACTTGGGTTTCCTGAGCGCATGTGTGAAGAAGGCTCAGAGAGGTGAATGTGTTGAGACTGGGGTGTGGGACCCCCAAGGGAAAGAGGTGATGGAGGAGAATGGAAAGACGGTGGTCAAGCACCTTAATTAAGGCAACAACAACGGGGTCTAAGAGAAGGGACAGAAGTAAAAGCTGCTTCATTGATGGTCCAGACAGGATGGTGATGCTGGGTTAGGAGAATGAATGGACCGCCCACCCACCTGGAGCTACTGAGAATCTTGGTATTTCAGTCGGAGCAGTCACCAGCTCCTCCCCCTGTCCCAGGGCAGTTGCTAAGACATTTTGTTGTCCCCCAGGGCCAATGTCTCAGGAACAGAGAAGGGACTCAATCTCTGCCCAACTCCCTCTGCAAGCACAGCTCCTGTCACCAAATGCATTTGTGCCTGGTGCACAGTGAGGCCAACAACCCAAAACGTCAGAGTTTGGAGCCGAGAAAGGTTTACTGCAGGGCCAAGCCAGGAGAATGGGTGGCTCACACCTCAGAAACCCCTGAACTCCCCTGAGGGTTTCAGCAAAGCATTTTTAAAGGCCAGGTGAGGGAGGAGGGTCGTGGAGTATGTGATCAGCTCTTACACAATCCTCCGACTGGTTGATGTTGGGATAAGGGGCGTTTACATGATCGATCCATAGGTGCCAGTAGGTCTGGGGCTCATGATCATCAAGTGGTTAATTTCTTCCATTTGGTGGTGGTTTTACCATCTGTGAAACAACTCAGGAAGTGTGCGTCAGTTACTATTATCTGGGTGCTTCAGAGAGGAGCTACAGCAGATGTAGGGGAGGGGTCTGTCCCAGGAAGGCCCCATAGGGTCCTGCTTGGTTACACTCCTGCTTCGAGCGCTGCTCTCCTTACCTGTCAAAATTCACAAATCTGATCAACCCACTTGCCCTCAAGCCAAATAACTCCGTCTTTGGCTAAATAGAGAAGAGGAGATCAAGGATTTGAAGAGACACTTATTTATCTCTTTACCAGACAGTCTAATGAATAATTTCATGTTTGCAAAAGCTCATTTTGAAATTTGAAGACAAGAGATATATTGCCAAGGCGGCTCTAATACTGCGACATTAATTTTGCACTGAAAGATTTACTCAAAAATTAGATTTTACAATTTTAATGCCTCCATTCTTTTCTTTAAATAAGCTGTGAAATACAGTTAATTAGACTTAAACCCTGGAAGCTTAGACATTTGAGCTTTGGTGTAAGCTACAAAAGAATGCAAGCTTTTTCACTTGCAAATTAAATCTAAATTCATTACATGCCTAAACCTATACTACTTGCAGAAATCCTGCTGGGCTGAGGAGGGGTCTTGAGGCTCCAGATGTCTCCCTACAGCACCCTGGCTGCAGAGAAGGGTTGTGAAAATGAAAGGAGGGACGAGACGGGAGGTGGAAAATATGGAGAGCATCTGACAAACCTGCCTTGGGCAATGTTAGTGTATTCTTTGGAACACCAGCCTTGAGAATTGTTCCTTGGGGAAAAGAACGTTCCGTGCTCAAAAAAATCAGGGAGATACTGCCTATCATGCGCCCTTCTTGGAAAGTCACAAGGTTCAAGGAAGTAAAACAAACAAACAAACGAAACGCTGTTTAATTTTATTTCATCCAGAATTCCCAAATAGATTCAACAGTGAAGCCCTTTTTGTCAAAACACCTAACATTAGGGTCTATCCACTGCTCCACAGACCAGTCTGCTCTGGGCTCGGGCAGCCCCACTAGGACTGCTTTCTCCTCCTTAGACATGGCCTTGGAGACCCAGCCCAAATTGTCTGTTCTCTTCCACATAGATCTCTTCACTGGGAGCTGTGAAACAATCACATCCACAGCCAGCTGAGAAATACAAAATTGAGTTCACAACAGGCTGAGGATTTTAGGGACCCAAGTAGCTACAGTACTGGTATCCCGATAAGTGGTCATGTCTGCAACACACTGCTTAACACTTGAATCAGAGAAACAAACAATTCAAAGGTGTAAGAACACGTAGGGACCTTTTAGCCCAACAGCCCACCTAATGCTAGAATCCGTTCCACAAAAGCTATGTCGGTCCATTCTAAGTAAAGCACTTCTCAGAACAGGGAACTCACCACTTCCTGGAAGTCCGTCTTATCTCAGGACAGATCTGACTTCATATGTAGCTATAAGGCTACTTCCCTGTGAGACCCCTCACTGGCCTGGAGGTGAACTTGTCTAGGACCCTGCCAGGTGGGCTCCAAATTAGCTGGACTGGGGGCTCCACCCCTGCTAACCTCCTCGTACTTCCCCATCCCTAGCTTCCATTTCCGAGTCAAAGAGACCTTCTTTCCAGCTACTAGCTTGTGCCTGGTTCTACGGCCAAGCCCCTTTCCTTTGGCCACTGCCTCTGCACATTCCTGGGGACCATGGACGCCTCTGAGAATCTAATGAAACCAGTGGGTCCTCTTCCCAGAATCGTCCAGTATTGAAAGCTTCACAAATGCCTTGAAGACTGTCCGTCAGCCCCGTCTGTGACTTCCTAGTAGAGGCATCTTGATCTGATTGTGGGTGTTGGCAAAATCCAACCAACCCCAATAGACTGTAGGGAATTTTCCAAACATCCACTGTGTGCCTTTGTTTTGTGCCCTTTACTATTCAGGACACCACCCTTGCTATCCACCGCCTATTACTCTATTGCAGACATAATTCATCTTTGGAGGGTAATGATAAAAATGATAACAAAAATAATTCCACCTTGCTTTCGCAGTTTACAGAGTGGTGGCATGACTTTATTTAACTTGACCTTTGCCAAGGTCTGAGTCATAGGAGTTACGTTTTGCTTTTAACAAAGGGAAAAACAGGTTCAGAAAGTTGAGTGACGTACCCAGCAACAGAGCCACAAGACAGGTTTCCGGAGTCCTAGTTCTTATAAGTTATCATGTTGCCTCCAAATGATAAGCCCTAAATCCTATGTTTTCTTATAGCACCCGTAGCCCTTGGTGTCACAGAGGAGAGGGGAGGCTATTTATTCTTTGCATAACAAGTACAAAGACCAGCTGATTATTTTGTATACAACAGGGTTCAGAACAATGCTTTGGATTTTAAACTATCAGGTTCAATACCAGTATTGAACTTGTGGCTCTGTAACTTTGTGCAAGGCACTTCAGACCCTTGGAATTAACAGCAGAACTGAAGCCACAGAGCTACTGGGAGGACTAAATGAGATGACACACATACAGTGCGTGGTACATGGCACACACTCAACAGATGTCAGACTAAAAAGGAATGTGGGCTGGGGAAGCCAGAAAGTTCTTCCTGGGAGAGGTAAGGTTTAAATTGGGCTCAGGAAGTGGGTTGTAGGTATAGGAAGACAGAATGAGACCTATGAAGAGGTGTCTAGGGAGGAAATTGCAAAGTGCATTGTGGTGGAGGAGGGAGGGGCATTATAAATAAGATTCAGTCTTGGGCAGTAAACATTCCGGGTGGAGGGAGCAGAGAGTAGAAAATACGGTCCATTGGGGCTTTGGAGTTTGGACTTCTTTTTGAGGCCAAGGAGAGTCACTGAAGGTTTTCAACTAGAGTGATAAAGGATGATGCTCAGTCAGTTGACTGATGGCTAGAAGCAGATGGAAGCAGGAGAGACTAGAGAACAGACAACTTGGGGGGTTATTGCAGTGGCCTGCGTGATAGAGATGTAAACTCATTTTTTACATCTTGTTTGATTCTAGCAAGTTGCCCTGCCTTGTTCCCAATCTCCAGGTCCCTCTCCCATCCTTACCCTGAGTGCCCAGGTAGAATGACTGGGCCTTTGCTGTGGGCCCCATTCCAGAATTCCCATTCTAATGGCCTGATTCATAGCACAGTTCTAGCCTTTGTCTGGGATCGTTTTTTGCTTTTTGGGTTTTTTTTTAATTGAAGTATAGTTGATTTACAACGTTGTGTTAGTTTCAGGTATACAGCACAGTGATTCGGATAGATGATAGATAGATAGATAGATAGATAGATAGATAGATAGATAGATAGAGATAGATGATCGATAGATAAATGACATATAGATAGAGAGATAGAGATACGTTCTTTCTCAGATTTTTTCTTGTAGGTTATTACAAATTATTGAGTGTAGTTCCCTGTGCTATACAGTAGGTCTTTGTGGCTTATCTATTTTATATATTGTAGTGTGTATATGTTAATCCCAAACTCCAGACATAGAAAACAATCTTATGGGATAGTTCTTCACTGTTGCTTCCTGGGAACTGGACACTTATCCTTGGGACTCACCCACCTCTGCTATAACTCACCGTGTTGAAAATAGCAGTATGACAGTGGCTTTCCTGTGGTCTCAAATTCACTCACAGGGGTGTTCAACCCATCACCTGCCATAGACAAGGTGCTGTGCTGAGTGCTGTGGAGGGTGCAGAATTGGGTCCAACAAGTTCACAGCTTTCAATTCAGTAAGCTTGCCATCTAGTACAGAGGGTAAGCCATATATAAAAACGACTATGATATAAGGTCAAGTATGACTCAAAGAGCTTTTTAGAACAGCTCTGGATAAACAGCTATGGCTGTTCTAAAAACAAATGACCCAGAAAGCCATCATAGGTCTCCATTTATTTGGCCAATGTGATCATTTCCATCAGAGCTTTATGCCACCCATGTGTGAGGAAACAACTACCATGGGAAGTGGTCAACATCCCTTCCTGACCTGCTCCGTGCCTCCTGTTTCCATCTGTCTTCATGCTCCGGATCCCTACTTTGGTTCTTCCTGGCTTTGAGGTTATGGCTGATACTCCATCCAGCCATTGAAGCCTGTCTCCCCGCTTAGGTCTGCAAACACACCCACAGTGGGATTGGGGTGGGGGGAACCTTTCAAGGAAAACAAAAGAAAAATACCAAGGCCTATAAAAAGAAACATGTTTTCAGAGTGCTTTTTTCCCATTGCAAATTGAACATGTAGCAAAATATTGACTTGGCAGACACAGCCCAGTGAGGCCCCCCAGGCCCTGGTCTCTTCTTGTCATTTCACCTTTTTTTTTTTTTCGCTAAATGCTTTAGAAATGCTTGGATCTCTCTCCAAGCAGGTTAGAGCTGGCCCTGCTCCCAGGTCCTGTAGGATCTTCAGTGACTTCCTAAACCTACTTTGTCTCTGAGTTGGGGTCCCTAGTTGTTCCCACTGAGCCAGAGTTGCTGCTCTGACACCTTAGTTCTTCTCAACATGGCCCGTTGACAAAGGCTAGCTGCCCCGCCCCAGCCTGGGCCTCCCTACACTACGCAGAGTGGAAGCAGATCCTTCTTTGCATCCACTCAAGAATCTTCTGACTTGGTCTGGAATAGCCTTCTTGCCCACCCACCCTCTTGGCTGTGTGGGCTTGATTCGCTGGTCACTAAGGGCCAGTCCAAACCAATTTTGTTCCCAGAACAACTTCTGCAGCCTTGTTTGTCCACACCGTGCTCTCAGCTTCCAGGCAGCCTTCAGAGCTGACACCATCTTCCCCCAACTGAATCATGCTGCCACCATGCAAGGACCAGAAACAAACACCATGTCCCTTTCTGCCTATAAAGGTCACTCCTTTACCCCCTCTCTCCCATCTCTTTAGGGGAGCAGGAGAGGCAGCCTGTCTCAGCAACTAGTTGACAATCGCAACAGCACCCTAGGCATCCTCCCTGCCTCAAGCCTTCCCCTTCCTGGTCTGTATTCCACGGCACAGTAGAGAAAAGAGCTTTCTATGGGGCACATTTCTGCTGTTCCCTAGCTTCAGACTCACAGTGATTTGCATTGTCTTCACATAAAACCCGCGTCCTTGGCACAGCTGACAGTGCCCTGAGCAGTGCATCTGTCACCTGCCTACCCTGGCACTCCCCATAGCACACCTTCCCTCTAGCCATTTGGGTTGGAGGTTACCTAACATGCCTTGCTCATCGCCCATCCCTTTGCCTCCTGCCCAGCCCACCTGGTACACCTTGGAAATGACTATTCAACCTCCAGCTCAAGCATTACCTCCTCCAGGAACCTTCCTTGACCTCCCTTGACAGAGGCAGCAGCATTATTCTCTGAGGATCCCACGTGCTGCATTTGGACCTGTATCGTAAGACGCTGCCATTTCTATAATTTTATATGTTCGGTCTGTCCTACACATAAATTGTGGCCAAGAGTTCAGACTCAGAGTCTAACAGAGCAGAGATCAAATTCCAGCTCCATCATTTACTAACGAGGTGCCCTCATGCAAGAGCAGACCTCAATCTCAGTTTCCTCCTGTATAAAATGGTAGTAATGGTAATGAGAACTACCTTATAAGAGGCTGTTGTGAGGATTCAATGAGTTAATGATCTAAATCACATTGCCTGGTACACAGTAAGCAACCATTCGATGCTGATTCATTCTGTTTTAGACTCTGAGACCCTAAGTTCTTACCATATAGGAACAGTAACTACATTTATTTAGCATTTGCTAGTTTTACTTGTATCGATGCCTTTAACCCTCATAACTGCATGAAGGTGGTATTTTTGTTATCCCTATTTTGCAGATGAAGAAAAGAAGCAAAGAGGCTATAACTAATGTGCCTAAGTGAACACACCCAGGCAGCAGCAGTTTCAAACCCAGGAAGTCTGGCTCCAGAGCCCTCCACCCTAAGGACTATACCCAGTGGCTCTTTAGATAGTCACTCAACATTTATTTTTAAAACTGAACTAATCAGTCTGTTCAGCTTTGTATCCTTAGTGCCAATCATGGACCCAACACATCTGAGTTCTCATAAGTGGCTGTTGACTAATGAGGAGCAGAGATTACAGCAAGGCAGGGAGTGAAGCCTTTCCCTGTGATCAGTTCTCCCCCTGCTCCACGCATGCTGGTGAGTCCTGACTCAGGAGCCCCAGTGACCGTGGACTTACTCTCCACCATAAACAAGTACAATAAATAGAGCAGACTTCCCATTCACCGGCTCAGACGGCCACAACCCCTGGGCCACCCCATACAACCCCCTGACACCTGCAGTTGTCTGCAGAGAGAGAAGGGAGAGAGCCAGCCCGGGACAGGGGGAAAGAGAGAGCGAGCATTTGACTCATTAGCTGCATATTCCATTCTGACGTTTGAACCTGATGGAATCCAAGTAGGGCTGGAGTAATGAATTAATCCCGGGGAAGAAGACGGGTCTGCAGCTCCTTAGCTATTAATGGCCCACTGTGAAGGAGAGCCCTGCTGAGCCAACATATGCCATGGGGATTGTTCCCCACTACCTGGCTCCTGTTGGAACCTCCCTGGGCCAACCCAGCCAACTTCAGAGAGACCAACACATGACAGGTGTTTGATAAGTATCTACCAATTAATGAACTGATTGAAGAGTGAGTCATTCCCCGCCCCCCGCCCCGTTCACTGGGACAGGACCAAGCATCCTATGATTCTGTGCTCCAGTTAGCCACTCCCATACCTCCTAGAGGTCAGCTTGTCCAGGCCCCTGCCTTTGGGCAGTCTGTTCTCCTTTTCCAGGATCACAGATCAGGGTATCTCCTATCAATGATCACAGAGGAAAAATGGTCATCAGTTTCCCCAGATTTATTTTCATTTATTCATTCATTTTCTTTCTCTTTCTTTTTTCTCTCTTTCTATCTCTCTCTCTCACACACACACACCCTCCCCAAATCCACCACTCTCCCTTCCAGTCTCCCTGGCTACCCACATTCTTAGTGACGCCAGATCCAGGAGGCCACAGGATGGTGCTGGCACAAATCTTCTTCGAAAGAGAAAGACGAGAGAGGGAGCGACAGAGAGGAAGAGGGGCATCCCTGCACCCCCTGGCTCTCTTCTCCAGGCTTGGCTGTCTCTAACACCAGACCACAGAATGCATCGCTCACTCTGATTCAGTGGGACAGTTATTTTATATTATTAAAATAAGAGATTATCATCACCACTGATCTCCATCTCCTTTCCAATCTCATTTGAAAAGCAGGTATTGCCTACTGCTCCCGGACCCCTAATTCTCTCTGCCTCGGCTGTTAAATCATTTAACCTAGCAAAGTGTCGGAATATGCATTTTACATGAGAGACACGAGGCAGGATAAATCTGGGCTGACTGCAGAGGCTGAAAAGAACTATCTGAGGTGCAGACAAGGGTCAAAGAAGCCTTGGATGGGATGCAGAGTCCGGAAAGGTGGGGTCTTCTCCCTCTCCTCTCTTGCTTAGTGGATAAGAAAGCCAAAGCCTGGTCCTTCTTTGCAGAAAAGCAACAGAAACCCATAACAGACACCAGTAACAGGGACCAGGGCACACCATGCAACCCGGCCTTCCCTAGACTTCTATGATGGGGCATTACCACGCATGACCTTACCAAGCTCTGGGACTCAGATTAGACCCAGTGTTCAGCATTCAGCTTGGTGCCCTCAAAGCTGGGCTACAGAGTTCAGGACCAGTGGAGCCATCTCAGAATGTCTGGGCTGTAAAGACCCCAAGCACAACTCCCTCTGCTTAAAGATGAGGCAACCAGAGCCCAGAGTGGGGTAAGGACTTAGCCAAGGGTACAAGATATTAGCCAACACCAGAACTTGCACCCAGGGTTTGAGCCTAGGGATCCTGGCCCCTGGTCCAATGCCTGGTCCAATGGACTTAAGATTGGTTCTGACTCTGACTATTTCTGTACACTTCACCCTCTGTAATTTATAAATGACAACTGTAGTTACTCAGGAGCCTGGGTGAGAGCACTGGGAAGGTACACTTACTCATGAATTCATTTTATCAACTTATACTGAGGGTCTGCCATGTGTTAGCCCTGGGCTGGGTGCTGGGTGGACCAGATGTGGACCAGACACAACTGTACTATCAAGGACCTCATGGTTAGATAACTCTAACAGGGTTAAAAGCTAAAAGCAATGCCAGGTGTGCGCTGTTGTTTGAGACTATAGTTTTTCCATACACTTTATCGGTCAAATGGAGATTTTGCAAACCACTGTGTGAGTCCCATAAATGCTTAAGTGCCCCTACGTTCAAAGTTGCTTATTTCTTGCTTGACCTCGAAAGAAGAAGCAATGCTCCCTAGGACATTTGGCATGTAGATAGCAGGCCCAGGGCTCAAACCGAGGAGTCCCACTTCAGCTGTGTACACGGCTACTAAAACAGAGGGCGGGGGGAGGGTTGCCACATTTAGCAAATGAAAATACACGAGGCCCAATTACATTTGAATTTCAGGTAAACAATGGTTAAAATAATTTTGCAATATGTGTGTCCCAAATACTCCATGAGACATACTTACGCTAAAAAAAAAGTATTCATTGTTATCTAAAATTCCAGTTTAACTGGGCATCCTGTATTTTAACTGGTAACCCTTTGGGGGTGGGAGAGAGCACCACTTGGAAACTGGATACACAGGGACTTGGGTGAGAGATAGAGGGAGATGCTGGGCCTGGGAGCCAGGAGAGTTTCCTGGAGCCCAGTGGGTGTCTTAGTTCCCAAGGGAGGCTGTCCCCACTCTCCCAACCCAATGGCAACCTGAGCTGCCTCTGTAGCTGTGCTAACGAGAACGTTCTTCCTCAAACAACAGATTAATTGATTTAAAACTTTTAATGCCAGATGCTTGGTGGAAGCATTTTAATAATCCTCGAGTCAGAATTAATCGTGTCTCCTGATCTTTGAGGAGGGCAGGTATTAAATCCTGCAGAGGCAGGGGATGGGGCCAGGCAGGAAGAAGCTGCTTTTCCTTGGTCCTCTCTCCTGCTGTGCTCTAACCATGAGCCCTGGGGACCCCTGGTGGGGTGGCATGGGTTGGGGAGCAGAGGCAGGTCTGGAACGGCACCTGAGGGGCAGGAAGTTGACCCACTAAGCCCTGGTTTCTCGCAGCCTAAGGCCAAGGTGGGGTACAGGGAAGTCCTGTTCTAGAGGTTCCCCCACGGCCTGGCCACAGTTCACTGCAGAACTGGACAACCTTGCTCAGGCCCAGGACAGGGTCATCTTTCTCCCTGAATCCCTCTCACTCCCCCTTTTCACGTCCAAGGAATTTTAGAAGAATCTCATTCTCTGAATCTAGGAATGAGGAAAAGGAAAAAATGTCTCCTGTAGTGAAACCAGGGGCTCGTCTTCCCCCTTTGCTGAAAACTAGCTTCCTGTCTCTGGGCATCCTCCCTCCACACCAGCTGCCCCTCCGCGGGCTCTGATGCCCTTTCTCCTTTGCCTCTCAGCTCGCTCCCCCGTGGGCTCTTTGTCCTTTCCTTCCTCCATCCAGAAGCCACCTGAATTCCGCCTCTATATCTCTAGACTTCCACATTCTACCTCCTCTCTCTTGTTTGTCCAGTTGTCTGTTCTCTGCCCTGATTCCTCTCACTTCAGCCTCCTATACTTACAGTATACCAAGCACATCACCAACACATGTTCTAATTATAACCCTCCTATTCAATAGATTATTACTACCCGTTGTTTGCAGAGGGGTAAACTGCAGCTTGTTTTGTTAGGTGGCTTGTCCACAGACACAGAGCTGCATTAGGTCAGTCCTGAGCCCCACCCCACCCAGAAGGCTTCTCGGACCCCCATTTTCCTCTTGGTTTCAGAGTTCCTAACATAGTCACATTAGAGGGAGCTGATTTTGCACATAATGATACCAAATGTTTTGCCCATTCGAAGCCCCTAAAATTCCGGGGCCATGTTTTGTGCTTCTGCGCAGAGCGGCGTATCAGCCCACCTGGGAAGACTTGTTAAGTGACAATGGGAAGCCTTTGCCTGGGGGGAAGGTGTGTGGGCACCTGAGCCTCTCACAATCTGAGCCAAACAATTCCATTTCTCTTGAGAGTCATCCTGTGGATGGTGGCCTCACTCCATCACTCCCCCCTCAGCTGAAACCCTCACACACCCCTCAGCAGTGTCGTGCAGACACTAAGCACTGAGCAGGCAGGGGCCTGCCAATGGTCTCCACCACATATGAAGTCCAGCCCCAAACAGCACAACCCCAGACAGCCTAGGGGGTGACACATTCTGCCCCTGTTAATGCTGAGCACCCTTGGGCTCCCCTGGTCCCCTGATGCCCCACTGTTAAAGCTAAATCAATACTCCCTTTTTTCTCTGCAAGAACATCTCAGTAATCCTAATTGGTCACTATGGCAACCCCAGCTACAGCTCCTCGTGGCCTCAATGAAGAGACAGAAGGATGAGAGGGGGTGAGATAGAGGTTAAGCCTACTTATTGTATAATGCTCTGCCTTTGATAGCACCTAGATCCACATGCTAAGTACCTGGAAAGAAACAAAATCCCGTGTAAATTAGAATGATACCATCCAATCCCCTGCTTATATCCTCACTAGCAGTGGCGGATACGGCCATTGTCTGCAGCCGCTGGGCCTGACCTCCTCTGCCTGGCGGCTGATGGGGTTTTGGCGGTGGGTCACATTCATCAGAGAGGATGGGCGGGGCTGTGAATCCTGCAGGGCAGAATGGCTGTGCAGGGGCCTCTGCCTGTAGCATTCCCACCCCAACCCAACCAGGAGGGGATCTGAGGGAAAAAGAGAGACAGGAAGGCCACTGCCCAGGGCCTGGTCCTGTGTCTCTTCCTTGGTGGAATCTTGAGGCTGCCATTCCATTTCCTCAGCAGATGGATCACTCCCTGCTTGGTTGGGGTACCCCCAAAACCCCAATCCTGTCTTGCGCTCTGGGGTGAGATCTCCCCTTCATACACACATGCACACACATACACATACATACACACTTCCTGCCCGCAAATGTGTCTTCCCATCTAGCCACCCTCAGAAAAATAAAGGCTCTGCTCTCTTCATTCTTCAAGACTCCCTCTTCCCCTTCCCCTCAGTGCCGCTGCCCCACACAGGCTGGGCCTTTCTTCTGTGACTCCATGATCTCTTTATTGCCAGGGTGAGGATTGGCTCTGCAGCTGCCCACATTTGCCAATGACTACAGCTCTGCCCACTGAATTGTCTTCTCAGAGCCAGACTCCCTCCCCATCCCAGGAGAGGTGGGTTTCAGCTTTCCCTCCTGACACACTGCTATGCTTATGCCCTACCTGCCCCACATGGAACTTCTAACCTATTTTCCACTTGCTGCAGCAGAAGGCTCCCAGGGTCATAGTCTACCCCAGCCAGGGCCAGAGCCAGATCAGTCCTATAAAGGATGGGTTCAGTGCAGCCTCCTTTCTTGGCCCAGCTGCCCCAGGTCCATTTGAGCAGAGCTTTTAATCCTACCCTGTGGCCCACAGAGAGACTCCTTTGCTGGGAGTCCCTCCAAGTTCTTCTATTGTCCGTTTTGGTCCTCTCCCCACTGGGAAATCCATGGTTGGACACTGGATTTTTCTTAATGTTAAACAGAAGATGAGAAAGCCCTGTCTGTTCTGCCCTCTTTCTGTCTGCCCCTCTCATAACTTCTCCTTGTTCAGCACACACAGCTGTGATCAACCATCCATTTCCAAACTCCAGTCAACACCTAAGGCTTTTCCTGCTGCTTGCCAATTCACTCTGTCAACCATCCATCTTAGAACCATTTAGGGGGCACTTTGCCACGTCCTGGGCAGTTAGGGACGCGAAGAGCCTGAGAAGTTCCAATTTCCTAATCCAAAAAGAACTAGAGGGCATGCATCTGTCCATATCTAGTCTGTAGAAGATAAAGCTTTTCTCTTGATTGTATCTGGGAACAGAGAGGAAGAATAGCTGTGGTGTGGGGGGAGGAGACATGACTTTGGAATCAGACAGATCTTGTTATGGAAACTTGAGCAAATTCTTCAACATCTGTAAGCCTAGGATTCATGGAGATCATAATGCCTGGCCTGGACGGTTACTGTGGGGAGTGAATGTGATATAGCCTGGAAAAAGGCTTTGTCAATGATGAGATGTGGTACAGATATAAGGAACTTTCATTACCATGGCAGTGATATGGGACCATAGTTCTCTTGGCCTTGGATGGGTGATCTTCCTGTTTCTCCCCTCATGGAGACTGTTTTGGGAGAGGAGGGATCACAAGTCCCTCTCAGGCTGTGACCCTATGTATTCTTGCCTTCTCCCCCCAGGTTGGTCCAGGATAGATGACGGTAGGTAGAGAACATAGAGACAAAATCCTCCCTGTCATCACTTACCCATAGATGAGAAACAACCACATCCTTGTAGCTTAAGATGTGATAATAGTCTTTTCACCTGTGAGTCCCAATCCCAGCTGCCTGAGAACATGTTCCCACCAGGTAATTTTTGATCAGGAAAGTAGGTGCAGGCACATTTCAGATACGTTCCTTGATCCCCAACACTTCCTGTGACACAGATAAAGAAAGCACTATGCTTATCCTCCTTATGTCCATGAGGAAACTGAGGCAAGAGAGGTGAAGTGACTTTTCCAAGACCATGGAGCTAGCAAGCTGCAGATCTGAGACTTCTAATTCCCAAATGCAAAACCTACACTCTCTCTGTGCAGCTGCCTGCCTCCTGAAAGCTGCTCCCTGTGGCCCACTCATCTGCTATTCTGGCAGGGTAAACACTTGAAGAAGGCCCTTTGCTCAGAGGGAGTGTTGAGTGGACTATCAGGTCAAGGTTCATCTGCATTTTTGGCGACAGAAGGCTGCTGAGTTAATAGGAGCCCCTTTGTCCTCCATGGGGCTGGATGGGAGCAAGTGGATGTCTGAAGGAGATTACAAGCAGTTATGGATATTGCTTGTCATGCTACCATCAGCAGACTTTTTCAATTGACTAGTTGCTTGCATCTCCAGAATGGGGAATGCCAGATGTATTTCCTGCACTGAAAGAGAGTACTGAAGTCCCTTGGAAAGAGACCCAGCTGTTAAGTATCAGTGGAGGCTGGGGTAGTTTAACCCCTGGTGGCCAGGTAATCAGAATTCCTGGGAAGCCAAGGACAAACAGCCAAGGCAGCCCACATCTAACAAATGAATGGAGGCTTGAAAGTCCTTTCTAAGTTGCTTGTTTGGAGTTCAAAATTCACTTTGCCGTGTAAACAGTGTTATTAGAACTACCATTTATTGAGTCCTGTATGTGCTACATGGTATCAAAGCATTCTATCTGCTTTCTTTTTTTTTTTTTTTTTCCATTACATCCTCACCTCATTACAACTTTACAAGGTAGGAGTGGCAGACACTGGCTTGTTCACCATACCAGTAACCCTTTCCTCTTAGGCACACAGTCCTTCCTCAGCCTTCCTTATATTATGGGCAGCTATGGGACAATGGAAAGTAGATGGAAATCATATGCACCACCTCCTAATCTGGCCCATAAAAATGCCTCCTGCCCAACCCTTTGTGTGCTCTGCTCCTTCATCTATCTGCTGGATGCGAGGATCCAGTGAAAGGCTCCCAAGCTCTAGGGAATTATGTCATCCACTAAGTGGAATGATCCTGTGGTCCCTGAATGACTGCATGGAGCCACATCCCGCTACTGACCTCTGTTGGACTGTGACATGAGTGAGAAATAAAAGTTTACTGCGTTAAGCTACTGAGATTTGGTGGGTTTTCTCACCCACCCAAATTAATTCAGTAAGTATCAGACTATATCAACAGCCTCCATTTTACAAATGAGGAAACAGAGGTTCAGAGAGGTAGCGTGACATGCCCAAGGCTACGTAGCAAATAATCTGTAGAGTCAAGTTTAAAACCCAGGTACGTCAGACTCCAAAGCCGGTAGTCTTCCATGCTACCTGCCACAATAGGTGGCCAGGATCCTAGGCCGGTCACAAAAGTCTATTTAACCAACAAAATACCCAATGCATTTTTCAACTACCCTTAGCCATTGCCCATAGCAGTTTCTGTGGGATGCTGATTGAGTTTCCAAACCTGACTCTGAGAACATGTCTCATCACCATCACCTCACCCCCAATAATTTTGGACCACACTTCCAGGCCTGAGTAAAATAAGATGCTTTTGTAGATGTGGAGGCTTCTCAGTCAGTTGTTCCCTAAAGACTCTGAATCAGAATAAAGGAGCATCTGTTTCCATGAGAATGAAGGGCCCACACTCAAACTTCCCCTGTGTGTTCCATGTAACCCTTGCTGAGACAATTTGTTGGTAGATGGGGAGTTTGCTTATGACCTAGGACAAGCAGGTCAGTTCTGGTTCTTAGTACATTCTTATATTGATCCTAGAAGCATGGATCCTAGAACCATTTTTTCTGAACCTGAAATCCAAATGCCTGGTCTGACCAGCTGAGGTACATTTACAGTGACAAGGGGAAGGAATATTTTAAATTTTAAGTGACCTTGAAACCCCGAGAACTCTGATTGCTGTAGGCAGAGGAAAACTCATCCTTCTTTTCTGAATGGGGCTCAGCCAGAGGAAACAAATCAGCTCTACAGTATATCCTGAGTGTATGATGTGTGCCCACCAACGTACCAGTCCATGGAATGGCAGGCACCATGCCTGCCCTCCAAAGGACGATAAGCTGATTAGGGAGACCGAGCTGAAACACAAGGAGACAAACTCTAGAAAACTCTCCAGCCAGTTAATGTTAATTTGCACGTGTTCACATGTGGAACACTGACCTCTGTCCCTTTCAGCCTTCTCTTCAAACTCTCAAATAAATCCAGCTGCACATAAGTCAGTGGTATGGAACTTACTGAGTATTTGGGAGGGAAGATGAAGATTTACTTCACATGCTCCACTGAAACTTTTAAAAACGTTTTCCTAGTTCTTCTCTCTCTTTACCCCAAATCCCTTCTCTTCCTTGCCTGCACTTGGGACCTCTCCTTTCTGACTCTCCACATATTTTCTCACTCCTTAATCCAACGTAGTTTCCAAATCTCTCACTGTTGCTATATTATGCAGAGGAATGTGACCCTTTCCCAGATCACGTCTTCAAACTTTATCAGGTCTTTAGCTAACAAGTATCTTCTAGTTATCAAACACATCCTAGGGGGAGAGGCAGGCATGTTACAAATAACCCACTGAAAACATTTCTGATATTCTGCTTGTGGAATTTCACCCTGCAGAATCTTATCCAGGGCTTTGCCTGCAAGCGAGTTTGCTGTCCATGGTGCTGACCTGGGAGGCTAAGGCTAATCATTTTTCTACACATCATTCAGTCAGGGAACTGGATGGACTTGCTGTCTGCTCTGAGCCTCACCCCACTCATCTCTGAAACGGGATTATTAACAGCACTCACCATATGCAAAGCATTTAGCCTCCTACTTGACACAAAGAGCTCAATACATGGTAGTATTTCTTATTGTTATTATTATGTTATTATCCTACAGGCTGCTATTTATTCACTGCCACTTCCCAGATATATTCTTTCCTCCAAAACTCAAGCTAAATAGTACTTGGATAAGTGATTCCGCCTTCATTTTTCTTCCCACACTTTGCTTTAGAATGAACACAGGTTTTCCAAGATTTTTTGCTTTAACAGTGAAAGAGAAGCAGAAGTTAACAAAACAAATAACTGGTCTCACTGGTTGAAACATGAGTGGAGTTAACTCTGGAATTTTTTCAGCTTTGATTTTGTTCCTTCATTGATTCATCTCCTGACTTCTCACTTGGGAATAAAACCCACTCAAAAGCTTCTTTTTTGCTGTTGTTGTTCTTGAAAGCATGTGTTCCCAAGATTCCCTGTGCTTGCCTCTCTCATAGTATATCTCATGCTCTGCTGAAACTGCCTCTTTATAAAGACTATGTTGGGACTTCCCTGGTGGTCCAGTGGGTAAGACTCCGTGCTCCCAATGTAGGTGGCCCGGGTTCAATCCCTGGTTGGGGAACTAGATCCCACATGCACACAGCAACTCAGAGTTCACATGCCACAACTAAGAAGTCCGCATGCCACAACTAAAAGATCCCACATGCCGCAGTGAAGATCCCGAGTGCTGCAACTAAGACCCAGCGCAGACAAAATAAATAAATAAATATTATAAAGACTATGTTATTTGCCATTTTATCCTCAGCAAGTTGCAGAATGCCAGGTACATTGCTTGGACCTGAATGAAAAAAATGTATTAATAAACAAATAAACAAAAGAACAAAGTGAATGTGGTGGGCTGCATTTTTCCCCAAGCTTTCTCTCCTCCCTATACCCACACACCTTTTTCCATGTGTCTTTGCAATTCCTCCCACTGAAGGAGTAGAGTATATTTTCCCTCCCCTTGACTTTGAGTTTACATATGTGAGTTTCTTTGGGTATATGATGAAGCAAAAGTAACAGTGGGACAGTTCTAAGCTTAAGCTTTAAGAGGACTTGCACCTCTGACTTCATTATAAAAAAGAAAAAGAAGAAAATGCCCTGGATAGCGCATGGTACCAGGAGGAGGATAAGAGCCACATGGAGCAGACCAACCAGAGTTGCCACAACCCAAAGCAGAGCTGCCTCAGCCACTCATCGATCTGAAGATCTGAAGCGAAACCATCCAGCCAAGCCCATTCTAGATGAGCCACTTCTTAGCTGACCTTCCGAAGCATAAGTGGTAATGATTATAGTTTTAAGCCACTAAGTCTGAGGATTAATTTGTTATATAGCATTATTTGGGCAATAGCTAACAATACATAGAGAAAACACACAATGGATTTTTTTTTAAAAAAAACAGATGATCATGGCTAATGAAGTTCAGCATCTCACCTTCTCTGAGCCTTAAGTCTTCTTCTATAAAGTTTGGATAACAATTTCTGATCAACCTAGCTCACATGGTCATGGTTTCAAATGATTATGGGTAGGATGGCACAGCAGTGAGTTAACGAACAGAATAGAAATAAAGGAGTATTATCATTAGGGGCTAGTATTCATAAGTTTCTTTAACATCCTGGTACAACCATAATCTCTAGCCCTGGATCCTGTATACTTAACTGAAATGGGACACCAGATGGCTAAAAATTGAGTATTTGGGTCCACCAAAGTATTGGTAAAATTAATTCTCTTCCAAGAGGAAACTTGAGACAGCCTCTTTAAATTTCAACCAGGAAATTCAACTGAATTCTAGACTTTTGAAATAGCAAACTCCCATTCTACCCTACCCAGTGCTTAATGCACTTTACAATACCCGCATCCAGAGTTTTCCAGCCTCCACTTAAATGTTTCAGTCAAAGGAAACTCAACTACAAAGCACCTGTTTCAACTTTGGACAGCTATGTTTATAAGAAAGCTTTTCCTTATCTTCCCTAACCCCCAGACTAGGTCAATTTCCCTAGTATAAACTTCTCATAGCACTCTATTCCTTCAGAGCATTTATTAAAGATCATAATTTAAAAGTTACTTGTGTAAAAATTTGTTCAATATCTATCTCCCACACAGCACAGTAAACTTCATAAGGGCGAAGACTGGATCTTCTTTGTTCACTGCTGTATCTTCAGTATCTAGTGTGATAACAGTAAATTAATAAGCATTCAATAAATATTTATTCAGTAGATATATTAAAAAGTTTTTTAATCTTAATTAATAATCTTATATAGTACTTACTTAACAAGGATCAACTCAATAATGAATGAACAGAAGACAGTATCTTCCTGAACTTCCTCCCCAGCAAATAGCATAAATTCTATCATTTGAGGGTCCAACAAAACAAGTTTCCTCCCTGGATCATCCCCTCATATTTCATGGTAGTAGAGGTGAATCCTGGGAGATTTCTGATTAGAAGAGATAAAGAATTGAGAGTGAAGAATTTACACTTCATTTAACAAATATTTATTGAGCATACATTAGATGCCGAACATAGTTATCGGTATTGGAGATACAGCAGGAAGTATAACAGACCAAAAAAAAAAACATCCCTTCTTTCATAATTTTATGCCCTAGTGGGAGGAGAGAGATAATAAACAAATCAAAAAGTAAAACACATAGCGTACCAGATGGTGATAAGTGCAATGGAGAAAAATAAAACAGAGAAGGAGAATAAGGAACCCAAGGGAAGATTGCTATTTTAAATGAGATGGTCAGGGAAGGTCTTAGTTTTTATCTATTTATTTATTTTTTTGCGGTACGCAGGACCCTCACTGTTGTGGCCTCTCCCGTTGCGGAGTACAGGCTCCGGACGCACAGGCTCAGCGGCCATGGCTCACGGGCCCAGCCGCTCCACGGCACGTGGGATCCTCCCGGTCCGGGCCACGAGCCCGTGTCCCCTGCATCGGCAGGCGGACTCTCAACCACTGCGCCACCAGGGAAGCCCCAGGGAAGGTCTTTTTGTGAAGCTATTTGCACAATCGATCTGAAGTCGGTGAGGGAGCGAGCCATGCAGATGTTTGCTGTAAGAAGCTTCCAGGTAGAAAAGAACAGCCAGTGGGAAAGGTCCTGAGTAAGACGCATGCCTGGCAGAATACGAAAAAGGTATGGAGGCCAGGGTAGCAAGAGAGAGAACAGCACGAGATGAAGTCGCAAGGGTCACAGGGAGCCTTGTAGCCCTTGTAAGGACCTTGGTTCTCACTCAGGAAAATAAAAAACTATTGAGTAATTTTGAACAGAGCATTGAGACACGACTTGATTCACCTGACTGGTAGGGTGGGTCTAGACTGTAGACAAACAAGGGCAGATGCAGGTCACTTAGAAGGATCTGGCAGTAATCTGGTCAGCTGATGACAGCCTGGCCCAGGGCGGAGTTTATTCTCTTCTGTATCCTAGCACCTAGCATCTAGAGGATGCGGAATAAATAAATGAATGATCGGACAGGTGAGAGATGGAAAATGCTTTGGTTCTGGAGTCAAAACAACTGGATTTGGGCTCAGAATTCCAGTTAAGTCTTGCTTATGTCCCTTGAATTATTTTCCCTAGAATCCTGTCTTCAGTGCAAGGATAAGAATTAAAGTTATTAAAGCATGTGTAAGAGTAGCCAGCCCAGCCTGACAAAAGAAACCACACCTTATATGATTCCATTTACCTGAAATGTCCAGAATAAGCAAACCCATAAAGACAGAAAGTAGATTCGTGGTTGCCAGGGGCTGGGGAAAGGGGATCCTGGACAGAAAAAGGACAATAGGCAAAAACAAAGGAAATGTGAATAAAATATAGACTTTAGTTAATAACAATGTATCAGTATTGGTTCATTAACTGTGACAAGTGTACTAGACTAATGCAGAGGGTTAATAATAGGAGAAACTGGATGTGGGGATTTATGGGAGCTCTCCGTACTATTTTAATCATTTTTTTATAAAACTAAAGGTGTCTAAAATCAAAAGCCTAATTTTTAAAAAATGAGTAGCCAGGGCTTCCTTGCTGGCGCAGCGGTTAAGAATCCGCCTGCCAATGCAGGGGACGCACATTCGAGCCCTGGTCCAGGAAGATCCCACGTGTCGCGGAGCAACTAAGCCCATGCACCACAGCTACTAAGCCTGCTCTCTAGAGCCCGCGAGCCACAACTCCTGAGCCCACGTGCCACAACTACTGAAGCCCACGCACCTAGAGCCCATGCTCTGCAGCAAGAGAAGTCACTGCAATGAGAAGCCCGCACACCAAAATGAAGATTAGCCCCCACTCGCCGCAGCTAGAGAAAGCCCGTGCACAACAACGAAGACCCAATGCAGCCAAAAATAAATAAATAAAATTAATTAATTAAAAAAAAAAATGAGTGGCCATTCAGGCCTGGGAAACGGAAGGAAGAGTCTCAGTGGTTTATTAGCCAGGAAGCGTGGAATGCCCCCATTCCATGTGCAGAACTGGCCCTTCCCTAGAGACTTGGGGCTCCAGGGAGGTAGCGCGCCTTGGCCATTCTTCCATAATCCATTCTTAGAGCTGCTTCTTCCTGTGTGTGCCTTGGGCAGTAACTGATCGTTTAAAATAATAATAAGGTAAGAAAAGTTTGATACAGAAAATACTTCTAAATGACTTTAACTAATGTCCTCTGGGGTTCTGGGTGGGTAATCTGGGCCCCTTCTGTGTACAGGCAAATGTGATTACAGCAGGGCCTGTAGTGGCCTGTCTCAGCTCCCAGCCCCGCAGGCCACTGCCTGCCCTAACCACATTAGCAGCACTAGAGCCATCCATCAGACTAACCGGGGGCCTGGGGTTGGGCCTGGCCCTCCTGCTAGAGCTGGGCCCCGCCATCAGGAGACATCTGGCTCCTTCTTCACAGTCACAAGATAAAGAATGTGGCTGTGGAACTGATCTGTCTGTCTTGCCCCTTCCTCCTGCCCACCTTGGCCACCCCACTGCATCCTCAGAGCTGCTTGGTGGGGCCTGCGGAGGGGGTCCAGAGGACATTGGCAGGCGCATTCTTAACCACTGCGCCACCAGGGAAGCCCATGGAGCTCATTTTAATATAAGGCTAAATTCGACGTAATTAAGGAGCCTAATCAGCTATTGTTTGGGGGAAAATGACCAACAACACTGTGACTCCTTTTAAATCTGAACAGAAACAATTTGGGAGCACTTTGGTTTTGGAGATTAACTTCAGTCAACTGAGAGTTGCCTTTTCAGGATCCCATATGCCCAGACTCCCAGTTCTGCCCCCCTTCCCCACTGTGCTGCTTCAGGCCCTGTGCGACGTCTGCTGAGACAGGTGATGTTGGGCATGAGTGGAGCCACGACCTCCTGGAGCATCAGGTGAGGGCAGTGAGAGCTAAGAGGAGTGGGCCACTCCCAGCCTCAGTGCCTCCATCAGAGAAATGCGGAGGATATCCCAGCCTGACACTAAGAGAAAGAACTGGCTTTGGGGAACTGCAGAATGAATTGCCAGGGCCTGTCCCCTGCCAGCCCCACTTCCCAGGACCTCAGCTGGGGCTCAGGGAAGCCAGTAAGCAGAGTAATGTTCCAGCAGGCAGGACCCCCTTCTTCATGGTGTTTTATCCACACATAGGAAGGCAGGGCTGAAGAGCACATAGTCCAGAGAAACCGGTCCTTGTGTTGACAGCAAGGGCAGGCGCTGCCCGACTGGACACGCAGGAGTGACTCGCTGTCCTGAAAGAAGTAGTTAAAGGTGGACAAGGGCTCACTGGGATGTACACACACGTGGGTGCATGCCAGGGGCCGCTGAGCCCCCCACATGTCCAGAAACACTAGCAGCTTCAGGGGGAGGGAGCTAGGGGCTCTGGGAAGGCTTGCATCAGCTGTGTGACCCTGACAAGCCTCTTTCCTTCTCCGAACATGTTTCTAATCTGTAAACTGTCATACTTGTTCCCTGAAGTTTCAACCTTCACAGTGCATCAGAATCACTTGGGGGATTTGCCCTGGTGGCACAGTGGTTAAGAATCCACCTGCCACTGCAGGGGGCACGTATTCAATCCCTGGTCCAGGAAGATCCCACATGCCGCGGAGCAAAATAGCCCATGCACCACAACTACTGAGCCTGCATGCCACAACTACTGAAGCCCGCACACCTAGAGCCCGTTCTCCGCAACAAGAGAAGCCACGGTGATGAGAAGCTTGTGCACCGCAACAAAGAGCAGCCCCTGCTCGCCACAACTAGAGAAAGCCTGCGTGCAGCAACGAAGACCCAATGCAGCCAAAAATAAATAAATTTTTTAAAAAAAAGAATCACTTGGAAAACATTTTAAAAGTATACTTGCCCAGGCAAGCCCGGAGATCTGGAGTTGACTGGTGGTATGGGGGTCATCAGTAGTTTTTAAAACGCACCAGATGATTCTAAAGCTTAGCCAAGCCTGAAAAACCACTAGAGCACCACATAGCTTGTATTGGACCGACTGGAGGGCTTATTAAAACACAGATTCCAGGGCCTTGCCCTGAGAATTAACATTTCTAACAAGTTCCCAGTTAATGCCAGTGATGCTGGCCTGGGGACCACACCTTGAGAACCGCTGTCCTGGACCAATGCCACTCAAAGCGTGGTCCCCAGAGTGGCAGCAACATCATTACCTGGAAGTTTATTGGGAATGCAGATTAAGGTGGCTTATTACCAACGTTAAGACAATATGTCCTTCTAGGATGAAGAAAAGGATGGTGATGATGGTGATGCTTATCATCAGGGGGGAGGGGGGAGCCTGGGTAAGAGAAGGGAGCAGCTGGCCCAAGCCAGCACCGTGTTGGATGGAGAGACTGTTGCCCCTCTCAGAGCTCTCTTCTTCTCTCCTCTTGCCTTCCCACACTATTGTGAAAAGTTTTCATAAGCGCTGCCCCTAGCCCATTTTCCTCAGGTGTGGATCTGCATAAATCATTGCTCAGCCCTCAGCCCCATCATCAACCATTATATCCCAGTTCATCATCTTGCCCACATTAGAGATGGGAAAAGGTAATTAATTTGAATGGCTGCCTGGATACCCCAAGGCAAGGCTTTAATTCCCCTTTGATGCTGGATGGGTGCTCTGTGCTGGAGCTATAGACACTCCCGATCAGCATGGACCAACTGGCAGGCTGAGCATGCTGTGACCAACCCCCTTCCTTGGCCTGCTGCCTGATTTCTAGCTACAGCCCCTCCCCAAACCGTGAGCTGCATAAGTGCTGTGAGGTGTTAAGGAGAGGAGTAGCACAGGCTGGTTGGGAGAGCCCTGGCTGGGGAGACAAGAGCCCTTGTGCTGCCTTGGGCTTAACTCCGATCGACTGTGACCTTGACCCAGCCTACTCTCTCCAGGTCTCAATTTCACTCTCAGCACAACAGAAAAAGTCATCCTTGCTGGTTTCCTTCTGATGGGGTTGCAAGCTGTCTCCCATACACCAGCTTGCCCTTTGTTCAGGGTCTTCCACTTCAGTCACCATTGGGTTTCCTGTATTTGAGGAAGAACCAGAAGTACGGAGCGGACGTTGTTCTGAGTGCCCAGAAATCCCATTCCTAGCATCTTCACTCTGTGGAACGAAGCTTGGCCATGTGACTGATCTTGACAACACAAACATCGAAGTGAAAATAAGACCTTCTTCCAAAGGTGGTTCCATTTCTTACCCCATCCTTCAGTTCCCATTCTGGGAACTGTCAGAAGGACCTATTGTGCGTTACTTTAAATAGCCTCATTGGTGGCAAATCTTCATCCTAGGAGTGTGGATTTGCTTGTTGGAAACAACCCAAAGCTATCCAGAGCGAAGAATGGTGAATAGAGTGAGAGATTAAGGCTGGGAAATACCATTTTTAGTCTAAAACAAGGTGTAACTATAATTAAATAGATCTGGGGGTTGGTCTGAATGGCCTCTAAGGTCTCCTCCAGGTCCAACACTCTATGATTTTCTTGTATAGATAGAAAATGGCTTCTGAAGGCAAAGGAAAACATTCCACAGGTGTCCTGAATGAAGTAACTTCAAAGGAATCTGTATAAAATTACTCCTCCCAAAACGACTAATTTAAAAGGCAATTCTCCTCTAGATACATACCTTATTTCATGGATTCATAAAAATTCTCACATTTTATCTCTGAAATCAGGATACAGATGACAATTGGTGGAAGGTCGTAGTTTAAATGGCAGCATTTCTTTCTTTCTTGGTGGTACATAAAGTAATCATTATATCAATGGCATCTTAGATTCAGTGAAACACAGTAAATCCCAAACTTCTGACTGTCAGTACCAGTTGCTTTAGAATTACACCTCTTATATTTTCTTCGTTTCTCAGATTAGTCTTGATTCTTAACTTTGGATGCACATACCAGACCAATTAAATCAGAATCTCTGGGGGAAGGATTCAGACATTATTAGTTTTTAAAGCTCTCCAGGCACAGGGCCTATGACACCTTAAGGTAACTACAGTTCTCTTGTAGCTGTATAGGAACCCAGGCTTGTGGGGAAGCCTAGACCATGGCTGGTCGATCAGAGAAATGGAAAGTTTTAGGAATAGATAGTGTTGAGCTCTTGGGTTGAGCCATGCCTGAAGTCTTCCATCACCTCTAGACTTCACAGTTTGGTAAGCAATAGATCTTCTGAATTGTTCAAGCTGGTTCAACTTCTATGTATGTCTTGCAACACACATAGAAGGAGGTACCAGCAGGGGTATGTTAACTGCAACTGACTGGGCTGAGGAAGTAAAGTGCTGGGCAATGAGAGTTCTACTATCCTGGGCCAAGAGGTTGGTAATCCTTGTTCTGAGGTTGCAAATAGCTGATTAAGTGATGACCTTATTTTTTGTCTTAGGACTCATACCATCGATTTGCCAAGTTTTCAGCACCCCAGAATTTGTTAGCAAAAATTCAAAATATTATAGAGTGAAGGCTGACTTTTGAAGCCTTCACGAAGGCTTACAACAGGCTCATCTGAAAACAGCTCTAGAGAAGAAAATATGGATTTGCTAAGACAGGCCCTTTTTAGCTTGTGGTCTGCAATATACATTCCCCAGGAGTCTGGCTATTAATAATTATCCTTGAGGAGCTGGAAAAGCCACATTCTCTACTTCAAGCTCAACTTCCTACAAGTTGAAGCAGGAAGTAAGAAACTACTCAGCAGAAAACAGATTAAGACCCAGAAGAAGCCTAATCCCCCAGGTGTCTCTCAAATACTCCTGTTAAGTATTGTCTGCCTAAGGAAAGGATTATATCACTTCCCTGGCTGAAATGTAGCTGTAAGCCAGAATACTTAGAGGGCCTTTCTCACCCCAATCTGAGGTTTCCAACTGCCCCAGAGTACATGAAAAGTAGAGCATTGAAGCCAGGACTGGTTGACTGGGAATAGAAGTTTACAGACCCTGTTCTAGGCTCAAAGACAGTTTCTCTAGCTTTAATAATCCATGGCCCAAAGCAACAGGACCTATTAAGATTGAATTTAGTTGCCACTACAAAAGACTGACTATTGGCTTCACCACAATTTATGTTTACTTTTCCTCTCATCCCCTGAAATAAAAGATGCATCCCAGGCATTGAGCAAATGTTTGACATATGATGAATGAACGAGTGAATGAATCTGGCTCCAAGCACTACCAATGGTATACAGCAAATATAGCTCAAAATGAAGCAAAGGAATAGACAGTGGGAGTACAGTTCCTCACTTTAGGTTGTGAAAAAGGGACCCAGGATGAAAGACTTGACACTTAATCCTACAGACCTGAGCTGGCCTCTTCTTCATCTCTCAGAGGGATCTCCATTTTGCCAGGTCACAAACACTACTGCTGAGAATTCGCAGGGTCTTCCCTGGGGGTCTACACTAAAGACTACAATAGAGTCCTATTTCCTAGGAACCTTTAATGTGTTGGGTGATGGATAAGATGGATACATCCAAAGCCCTTCTCTATGGGAAACAGACAAAGGAACCAGGGATACGATGTATTGAATTCATATGAAAATACACAGGCTCAAAATAACCAAACCAATCTTGAAAAAGAACAAAGAGGATTTACATTTACCAAATTCAAAACTTAATACATGACTACAGTAATCAAGACAGTGTGGTACAGGCATAAAGTTAGACATAGATCTTTGGAATAGAACTGAGAGTTCAGAAATAAACCTCTACAGCCATGGTCAATTGATTTTGGCAAAGGTGCCAAGATAATTCAATGGGGGAAAGAATAGTTTCTTCAACAAATGACGTTGAGACAATTGGATATGCAGGTATAAAAGGATAAATCTGTGCCATTAACTCACACCGTAACCCAAAAATTAAATCAAAAGCCATCATAGATATAAACGTAAGAACTAAAACTGTAAAACTCTTAGAAGAGATCACGGGAGTAAATCTTTCTGACCTTGAGTTAGGAAATGATTTCTTAGATATGACATCAAAAGCACAAATGATGAAAAAACAAATTGATAAGTTGGACTTCATCAAAATTAAAAACTTTTTCTCTTCAAAAAACACCAAGAAAATGAAAAGACAAACTACAGATTGGGAGAAAATATGTAAATATATTTACAAATCATATATCTGACAAGGGATTGTGTCCCTACGTGGTAAGCAGAATTATGACCAGCCAAATATGCTCATGTCCTGAACCCTAGATCATGTGTATATGTAACCTTACATGACAAAGGAAACTTGGCAGATGTGATTAAGGTTAAGGACTTTAGATGGTGAGATTATCCTGGATTATCCAGGTGATCTCAATCTAATTACATGATTCCTTAACATCAGAGACTATTTCTAGGTTGTGGTCAGAAAAATACGTGATAGTGGAAGAATGGCCAAAGAGATGACCTGTTGCTGGCTTTGAAGGCAGACGAAGGGGGCCACAAGCCAAGAAATGCAGATAACCTCTAGAAGCCAGAAAGACAAGGAAATAGATTATCCCTTAGAGCCTGCCAACACACTGATTTTAGCTCAATGAAAGCTGTATCAAACTTCTGACCTATGGAAGTATTAAATGATAAATTTCTGTTGCTTTAAGCCACTAAATTTGTGGTAATTTTTACAGCAGCAATATAAAACTAATACACCGGAATACACAAAGAATTACTCCAGCTCAATACTAAGACTAATAATCCAATATAAAAATGGGCAAAAGATTTAAATAGACATTTCACCAAAGATACCCGAATGGTCAGTAAGTACGAGAAAGAATGCTCAACATCATTAGCAATTAGGGAAATGCACATCAATACAGTCATCCCTCTGTATGCAAGAGGGATTGGTTCCAGAACCTCTGTGGATACCAAAATCCGAGGACGCTCAAGTCTCTTATATAAAATGGCATAGTACCGTCAGCCTTCTGTATCCACAGATATGGAACCAGCAGATACACAGAGCCAACTGTACCATAATAAGATACTACTTTACACCCACTAGGATGGCTATAATTGGAAAGACATACAATAACAGGTTTTGGAGAGGATGTGGAGAAACTGGAAAGCCATACATTGCTGGTGGGAATGTAAGATAGTGTGAAATAGCTTGGCATTTTCTTAAAATGTTTAATATAGAGTATATGATAAATGTAAATATAGAGCATATAAATATATGGACCAGCAACCCCACTCCTAAGTATCTACGCATGTGAAATGAAGGCATATGCTCACGCAAAGATCGTATGTGAATATCTGTGACAACATTATTCTTTTTTTTATTGACATATAGTTGATTTACAATGTTGTGTTAGTTTCAGGTATACAGCAAGGTGATTCAGATATATATATGTGTATATATATACATATAGATATTCTTTTTCAGATTCTTTTCCATTATAGGTTATTACAAGATATTGAATATAGTTCCCTGTGCTGTACAGTAGGTCCTTGTTGTTTATCTATTTTATATATAGTAGTGTGTCTCTTTAATCCCCAGCTTCTAATTTATCCCTACCCCCTCCTTCCCCTTTGGTAACCCTAAAGTTGTTTTCTATGTCTGGGAGTCTGTTTCTGTTTTGTAAATAAGTTCATCTGTACCCTTTTTTTTAGATTCCACATATAAGCGATATCATATTTTATTGTCTTTCTGTGTCTGACTTACTTCACTTAGTATGATCATCTCTAGGTCCATCCATGTTGCTGCAAATGGCATTATTTCATTCTTTTTTATGGCTGAGTAATATTCCGCTGTGTATATACACCACATCTTCTTTATCCTTTCACCTGTTGATGGACACTTATGTTGCTTCCATGTCTTGGCTATTGTAAATAGTGCTGCTATGAACACTGGGGTGCACGTATCTTTTCAAATTAGAGTTTTCGTCTTTTCTGGGTATATGCCTAGGAGTGGGATTGCTGAATCATATGGTAACTCTATTTTTAGTTTTTTAGGGAACCTTCATACTGTTCTGCATAGTGGCTGCACCAATTTACATTCCCACCAACAGTGTAGGAGGGTTCCCTTCTCTCTACCCCCTCCCATTATCCTTAATAGCCCAAAAGTGGAAATAACCCAAATGTTCATCAATAGGTGAAGGGAAAAACAAAATAAATAAGGATAATAATAATAAATACTAAGGAAGAAAGAACTTATATATGTTACAACATGGACGAACCTCAACAATTTTATGCTAAATCAAAGAAGGCAGGGGCTTCCCTGGTGGCGCAGTGGTTGAGAGTCCACCTGCCGATGCAGGGGACACGGGTTCGTGCCCTGGTCCGGGAAGATCCCACATGCCACGGAGCGGCTGGGCCCGTGAGCCATGGCCGCTGAGCCTGCGCGTCCGGAGCCTGTGCTCCGCAACGGGAGAGGCCACGGCAGTGAGAGGCCGCGTATCGCAAAAAAAAAAAAAGAAGGCAGTCACAAAGGACTACATATTGTATGATTCTATTTAAAGGAAATATTCAGAGTGGGCAAATCTATAACAACAGAAAGCAGATTAGTGGTTGCCTAGAGGTGGGAGGAGGGGGTTGGGGGTTGGGAGGTGATGGCTAAGAGTACAGGCTTTCTCTTACGGGGTAATTAACATGTTCTAAAATTAGATTGTGCTGATAGTAGCACGACTCTGTAAATATACTAAAAATCATTGAATTGTACACTCAAAACGAGTGAAGTTTATGGCGTGTAAATTATACGTCAATAAAGCTAGGGAGAAAGAGAAGAAGAAGAACTCTGCACGGTGGGGCTGTGGAACCCTGCCAAGGCAGGGCGTGCTTTGAGAACTCAACATCCGTGGAGAACTAGCTGGGCTCCTCGTTGTACCAATTAAGTATAGAATTTGATTTTATTTCAGGAGCCTATAACATTAGAAAGATTGGTCAGATCTTCCCAGAGAGAGAAAGGCATCTTTTCTGGGGAGTGCTCACTGAGAGAGGTGAGACTAGGGAGCGAATTTGGCAAGAGGGAAGGTCGGCTACAGTACCCATGATTTCCAACCAGAAAATAGGACATGTGCAAACATATTCAGAAGGCACAAGACAAATTATACAAAGCCAGGCCAACCCAGAGGGTCCCTAGCCTCTGGGTACAGCCATATTAACCTCTGTCTGCAGCCTGTTCCCTGGGGGCAGGGGGAGGAAAGGCTAGGGCTGGGCTCCTGGGCCAGGATGTGAGGTTGCAGCCGGTGTAATGAACAGCATCCTCCAAACAGGCAGGGAACTCAGGTGGGAACTAGCCTGTTCCAAAAGCAGGACCTGGGCTGCCTTCCGAGTACATGAAGCCCATTCCCATCCATCTATCTTCACACCTGAGAGAAAGTGCAACAACAAGCATCTTGATATGTATGTGTCTACAATCTGGTTATGAGGTTATCAAGCAAGAAAGACACCCCCAGGGAATGCATATGCTTTTTTCATAGAGGAAACAGTAAGTAAATAGCTGAAATTTATCTTGAGGGAGATAACAGAAGCACTTTTTTAAATTGTGAAAAAAACAATATTTCTCCCCAGAGCAATCAAGTCCTTCCAGGTTTTGATCATGTCTCTCATCAATGGGCCTTCAAGCTAGATTCATCTTAGGTTCATGGGACAAGAAAGGAAGTGGATCTGCCTTGGCCAGTGGCTTTAATCTAAGCCAAGTTCAGGGGAGAGGGAAGAGGGACCCAGCTACCCCAAAGCAGGCCTCCATTTTGCCCATCCTCAAAGTGTCTCAGAGGGTGACCCAAGGGCATACGCTGCTAGTGACCTCAGGGACACTGGAAATTTCTGGAAGAAGGTATGGCTTCTAAGTCTGTCTGTTGCTGGGATCTCTGTATGCCATCACTGCCTTGGTGAGGGACATTGGTCTCTTTGCCTGCATAAATGTAAATACTAAATGTATTTACTTTACTGACCTATTTGGGTAAGAACTATTTTTGCTGGTTGAAACAGTCAATGAGATCATGAATATGGAAGCTTTTGTGAACCAAGAAGGACTAGAGGGTGGGGAGGTGCAGGGGAGGTGGCAGGGGTAAGGATTTATTGAATACATTCAAGTGCCAAGCTCTTTCCTTTTGGTTATTTTTTTTAAATACTTGTTAAAAAAAAGAAAAACACTCATGAGGTAGCCATTTCCACTTACATATGGAGAAACTGAGGCTTACAAATTTAACATGGCATGTCTGACCCAGGCTATATAATTGGCAGTACAGGATTTGAACCCCAGGTCTGTTGGACTCAAATCCACAACAGGTCCCGAAGGCTGGTCATAGCTTCTATTAGGCTAATAATACCCCTGGGGCCACGGCTGGGGCTGGACTCTTGTCTGGAGCCTCGGGTAAACCACAGTGCTGCCCGGGATGCAAGAATACCCTCCATGTCGCTAGCACAATGGTCCTGGTATCTCTGACTTGTCGTTTAGACATTCCTTTGACCTCGTCTTTCTCTGTTTCAGTGAGTGGGTCCTGAACTCACAGCACTCAGCCCCTTCCCCTGGAGAGGTGGGACGGAGGTGGGGAAGTTCCTGTCCCCGGCTTAGCCTTCATCTTTTTTTTAGTGATGGTATATGTTTGCCCTGGCTCAGCACTCAACCTCTTTGAGCCTTGATCTCCCCATTGAACGATTGGACCAGGTTGATGAATTTCAAACTTATGTCACCGCAACTCACAGTAACATTTTCTCTGACAACCCAGTTCACGTGTAAATATTTTCCTTTCCACAAAACAAAGCTTATCCATGCTATACATGCATATGTATATGCACTCTACTATTTTTCTACTTCACTCTGTTTCTTTTTTTTTTTTAATGCGGGTCACAGCCCATTCATTTGTTTGATTTCACTTCCCTAAGGGGTCAAGACCCACAGTTTGGAAGATCCCATTCTAGACACTCTCTCATGACCATTCCAGCTGTGACACTTGATGAATATTTACCCAGCCTTCCACTCCTCCAGAGGGGGGGTCCCTCTGAGCTGATGAGTTCCTGTGGAGCCTGCCAGGACTCTGCCCCCTCCCTGTCCCTGGGAACGTTTCTCCCGGCAACCTGTTTCATGTGCGCACGTTACCTTCATGAATACCCCAAAGTAAAATGACTCGTTCAAGGTCACTCACGCCACGACTAGCTGGAGCAAGGACTTTAACTTGCACAATGGGACTGCATATCCAGGCCTTCCACACAACCACCCGCCTCCTGAGACAGGCACCCTGTGGTCAGGCAGCACCCAGGCCTCCCAGGAAGAAGTCCTCCACCCATCTACTTGCATGCCGTCAGCCCCCTTGCCCTTCTCCCGGCTCTTCTTGACCTTCTGCAACCAGCATCCTCACCTTTTTGCTGCCTCTCAGCTCCCCAGCCTGTCTCTGATGTCTGTCTGGGTACACCTGGGTCCTGTGTGCATTTGGGGATGAGGGACAGGCCAGTCAGTCCATTCGGATCCATCTAGTCCGTGGGGATATTTCTGAATTCTTAGTCCCACGGGAGCAGACATTCTACTTCATGCAGGTTTTAATTGGTCAAACCAAATATGTGTCATTAAAGTTGTATCTCTCTTCCAGTCCCCCGAGTAGACCTTTGACTCCCCGACCCCATCTGTGATGTGGTATCCAGGAGTCTCACAGAGGCACAGCTAGGGATGCTGGGAGAGGTAAGAGAAGGTCTATGGCATCCTGGCTGTGAGTACACAGGAAACCGCCATGGATACTGCCACTCAAAACTTACATGGCAGACATGGGTCTCTCATCCCAGTGGGACATCTATAAGCAAAGTTCTGGTTTGAGATTTCTAACGGCTCTTAATTACTGTGTATGAGGTTAGATATCAAGCACAGATAGAGAATGATAGATAGGTGACAGTTGATGGCTGTGAAATAATAGTAGCTGTTAGATGGTAGGTAACTATAGATAGTAGAGAATAAAAAGTAGCTGATAGGGGCTTCCCTGGTGGCACAGTGGTTGAGAGTCCGCCTGCCGATGCAGGGGACACGGGTTCGTGCCCCGGTCCGGGAAGATCCCACATGCCGCGGAGCGGCTGGGCCCGTGAGCCATGGCCGCTGAGCCTGCGCGTCCAGAGCCTGTGCTCCGCAACGGGAGAGGCCACAACAGTGAGAGGCCCGCGTACCGCAAAAAAAAAAAAAAAAAAAAAAGGAGGCGAAAAAAAAAAAAAAAATGTAGCTGATAGATTGTAGCACATAGCAAATAATAGATAGTAGCTGATAGATCAAAGATAACAAATGGAAGATACTGGATAATGGCTGAAGATAATAGAAGCTGATAAAGGATAATAGTGGGTAGTTGATAAGAGTAGCTAATAATGGATAATAGGAGCTAGGTGATAATAGTAGCTAACGGTGGCTAATAGTTGGTAAGTGATAATAGTTGCTAATAGAGGGCAGTGCTAATAGCAGGTAATGCTGGCTGTAGATCACAGCTGATAGCTCGTAGGTAGTGGCCTGAAAGACCACTAAATACTGAACAGCCAGCGGGGAGTTCCATTTATTATTTTAAACGACTTTAGGACTCACTTGGACACTCTTGGGTAAGCCTGTTCTGAAGTCTCTGTAACCAAGGTGGGGGTGGGGTGGTCGGGGATACTCAGCCCAGTTAGTCACAAAACAGGTTTCCAGTTTAAGTTCCTTCATTAACTAGTTGCAGGATCTTGGGCCCACCGTGTAACCCCTATGATTCCTCATGTGCAAAGGAGGAGGTGGGTCATATTCCTGATCTATCCACTGCAGAGGGCAAAATGAGGGTAAATGATAGAGGTAAGCACACTTCAACATTTCATAATGAGATACAGAGTCAGACGGTCCGCAAAGCTGGCAAAGGCCCAGCTGCAAGAGGCCAACCACAGGTCCCTGGTTTGTGGGTCAGAAGATAACTATGTTTTCCATATACTCACAGTGAGTAGGTTCATGCCCAGGGGCAGGGATGGTACAGGATTGACAGGCTAGCCCAACTGCAGGAGGGCCAGAGGTACCCTTTCCTGGCCTTTCACTAATGCTCACAATCTGAGCGTTCTCCTGATACTGTCCAGTGGTTTCTGTCCCTTGCTGATGGCATCCTCCATTGTACTTCAAATAAGATCCAAACACTTCATCAGGACCTCCAAGGTCCCTTCTGATCTGGTTCTTTCCTAAACTTCTGATCTCAGTCTACACTTCTCCCCCATCATTCACCTTTGCTCAAGGGCTTCTGCTTGTTCCTCAGAGAAACCAAGCTTATTCCCACGAGGCCTTTGCACTTGGTGTTCCCGCTTCTTGGAATGTTCTCCTCTCACAGCCACATCCCTGAGCTGTGGGCACGGTAGGTTCCTTCTCAGCTGCTACCCCTCAGAGAAGACTTGCCACTTGAAGTCACTCTCCATCACATCACCCCATTTTATTTCCTCTGTAGCACTTAATCCCCATCTCACATTAAATCCCCATCAGCTTCTTTATTTACTCATTAAGTTGTTCAATGTCTCTCTACTCCATTCAAATGTAACTTCCAAAAAGTTGAGGCCCTTGGTATCTCTTCACTGAAGTTTCCCAGCACCTAGAACAGTTCCTAGCACATAGTAGTGTATTAACGAGTATTTATTGAATGAATCAGTGAATGAAGAAAAAGCCATTGCAACCGCAACAAGATGGCAAATTTGGGGCCAGACAGGCTGGGATTCTGAGACTGCTCCACTTCAAACCTGTGATGAAATGTTGGACAAGTTTCTTAACCTCTCCTATTATCTTTAATTTACTCAACTACAAACATCAAGATGATATTGACAACATTGAACTTGATCTGAGCCCTGTGCTCCCTAAGGTTGAGAAATCCCACCACCCTTTTGTGTTCCTAGACATGACTAACCTCAAAGGACCACCCTGCTCTTCTAATTCTGAGATAAGACCCACCTACATCCTTCCTCATGACTCACATAAGATTTGCTGATGGCTCCTGGTCTACCTGCCCGCATAAAACCCTAGCCCTCCTTCCATATCTTTGAGACACTCCTCATTAATGAACATTTTCCCCATTGCAAACTGTCATAATAAAATCATCTCCTTAATTGTCCAGTGCATTCTGTCTTTCACAATATTTCTTCCTCTTGCAGAGTTAATATGAGGATTAAACGGAATAACGTGTGAAAGTTGTATTGCACAGCACCTTCAGTATAATTTTCCCTCAGTGGGATTTGAATGATCTCCAACATTCTCTAGATTGAGGCAGAGTATTGATCCATTCACAGGTCAGAGAAAAACTAACCACAAAGCTTATTCACGGTTACTCAGGACTCCAATGCCCATTACCTCTGCTCCCATGAAAAAGAGGAGAGCAAAATGCCAACCCTGTTTATATACATATATATATATATATATACACATACACATATATACATATGTATATGTGTGTATATATGTATATCCATCTATACACATATGGATGGATATATATATACATATACACATATATATCCATGCATATAATTTCCAAATATATATATCTTCACATGTATATACAATGATACACATCAATAAGCAAATATACTAAATAGTACATATTATAATATTAAGAACCATTTTCGTGTCAACTATGTACTGTGTGACGAGAACTGTGTACTAATCTAATCATTATTTTTCCCACTTTGGGGGTCTTAGAGAAGGTAAGGGATTTGTCCAAGGTCTTACAACTAATTAATGACAAAGCTGGGAATTGAACCCAGGTCTCGCTGACCCCAGAACTCATGCATTTTTCCTCTACATAATCATCTATTATTCATTTAACCTGTATCTTGAGTGCCTGCTCTGGACTTGTCATAAATAGAATATAAAGGTTGTTTATACAAACGTTGCCCTAAGAAAGCTCCCGATCTGCTTCTCAAGGCAAGACAGACTCTGGGAACTATGAGGAGACCACAAGACAGAGTTAGCAAGTAAGGTCTCGAGGGAGAGGTTCAGACAAGAGCAAGGTCGATGTGCACCAAGGAGGCTGGAGGTGCACCACTTTGTGTGTGTGCTCAATAAACAGACTGGATGAATAAATGATTTAATTAAGGTTTAAGGGGCACGATTGGATTTAATTTGGTCTGTAATTATTACTCACCCCAACATCTCTGGTCCTTCCACTGCCATGAGGATGGGCATGAGGAGAGTCATCCTGACCTCAGTGGACTTCTCTCCTGTGTATTTTCCACCTGCCAGCACTCCCGGGAGGGCTGGATTTGCCTTCCTGGGGAAAAGACCCTCAGCTAAGAACCCTGATCCTTTGGCAGGCCGCACTGTTCCATCCGGTTCCCCACGTGACTGTCTCCTAAGAGCCTCCCCCATCCTGCTGAAGATTTTTAAGATATGGAAATTAAGGAACAGGCATATTCCTCAATTCCCTGCATGGCATGATGGCCATTAACCAATTAATGGCTGGGCAAGTGCCAGCCAGTAGGGTAATTATTAGATGGTAATTGCCATATCATTACAAGGTAAATATAGGGTCGGACTGTCATCCACCCCAAAGAGGGCAACTGGAAATTCATTTTATTCCTATTAAGCATAATTATTCCCCAGTCTCTGGGAACCTGTGATTTCCAATATAATTATATAGTGTTTGCCAATTCCAAGCACGAGGGATGGGGTTCAAAAGCAGACAATGAGGGGCGGCCTGGGGAGGTGTGGGGCAGGAGCTGGAAGCTCACAGCAGTGTCAGGGTTTAGAAGCTAAATCAGTTGGGCATATCTGAAGGTAAGGGGGCCCCGTAAGGGAAAGGAAGAGGAAAAGAGATTTCATTGAGATTTAATAGAATCCTCTTCTCTGAATGTCTAGAAAACATGTTATGCAGATTTTTGTTACCCCCAATCTCCCATTCACTCATTCCTTCCATCCAAAGCTGATGAGGGAACATGGCCAAAAGTCAGATATTATGCACAGCCCTGGAGATAGAGAGGAAGATAGAGCAGGAAACCTGTTTTTAAGAGGCCAAGTAGAGGCAGAGATCATGCTATCTTCGTTTCTCATTTTACAGGTGGAGAAACTGAGGTTCCCTGGTTGGCTACTGTGCTCAGCTCTCTCCGAGAAATAGAATTAACAACCCAAACAGCAGAAGGTCATCTACAATGCCAAAAAGTGCAAACTGAGAACTTTTGATGCTTGACAGGAGCTGTGCAGATGTGACAATTGAGACATAACGTTGATAAAGCACCCTAGGTACCGCAGACTGAGACAGTGGAGGGCAGGGTTCCCAGGGATGGAAGATGTGAAGCTGTGACCCGGAGCAATCTGGGAGATCCGGAGACACCACTTTTCATGCTAATGTAGAATAATGCCATATATCACCTTTAAAGAGAACTTGACTGTAATAAACATTTATACCAAAACTATTTCCTATAAATCAAGCAACAAATCTCTGGTCTATTGGAGACATACCTTGTGTCTGGGAGTCTTGCTATTAAATCAAGTATTGTAATTTGCTTCAGAAATGTTTTGCCAAAAGGTTAAAATATACATACTCATAGCTCATCAGTCTCATGGGTTGGTAGGAAAGCCCTTTAGGTTTTGTTACTCAAGCCTTCTTTTGATTTCCTAACTGGTTACCCTGTAGATCTCTACTGGTTATGCTGTAGACTCTAGGACACTGGATTGGGAGAGACGGGTTGCTGGTTGAGGTAGAAGAGAAGGCAGGGGGATTAACTAGATCAAAGGCTTTTGATTACCTACCAGTGATGGAACACCAATGATAGCTACAATCAGAAACCTATTACAAGCGAGGCACGGAGGCAGCGCGAGGGATAAAGTGGAGAAAAAGATGGACAGGGGTCCTGCCTTCATGGAATTTATAGTTGAGCAATTTATGAGAACCTGTACGTCTTGTGTCACATTGAACCTTTGCAACCTGTTAGAATTATCCCCATTTTATTGGTGAGGCTACCTGAACTGCTCCACTTTCCACAGCTAGAAATGGGCAGAGCAGGGATTTCAACCCAGATCTGTCTGGTTTCAGCCCCTCCCCCCGCAGCACTCTCCATGTACAGGGAAGCACACACAGTTCTTAGAACACTAAAACATCCTCCACCTCGGTTCCCAGGTGGCCCTGCAAGTGTAATGTGTTGTCTCCTGTCTATCCCACCTGCCAACAGCCACTCTTCAATTGGGTTTATTATCTTTGTGGCACACAGTTACCGTAGCAGTAAATTTATCCTCAACGGTACAGTACTCCTGGGCTTCCCTAGTGGTGCAGTGGTTAAGAATCCGCCTGCCAATGCAGGAGACACGGGTTCGAGCCCTGGTCCGGGAAGATCCAACGTGCTGCAGAACTAAGCCTGTGTGCCACAACTACTGAGCCTGCACTCTAGAGCCCACGAGCCACAACTACTGAACCCCACGTGCCACAACTACTGAAGCCCACGCGCCTAGAGCCCATGCTCCACAACAAGAGAAGCCACCGCAGTGAGAAGCCTGCACCCTACAATGAAGAGTAGCCCCTGCTCGTCGCAACCAGAGAAAAGCCTGCGTGCAACAAAGAAGACCCAAAAGCAGCCAAAAATAAAAAATAAATAAAATTTTAAAAAAATACAGTACTCCTATGATTTTTCAACTACTAATGGAATTACTATTTTTGTTTGTTTTAAAGCCATAGCCATAAAATAGGCTCCCATAAAATAGGCTCTTGCATTTTTCAATGTCTTTAGAATTTACTGGAAGTGATAACTGTAATAACAGAATGCCTGTAAACACACAAATGGTCTTCTCGGAAAAGGAGGGGTGAGGGGCTTTGGTTTTTACCGTGGTGGGGTCCACAGAAAGATGGATGGATGGGAGCATAAAAAGAAAAGGTATGCTTTTCCTTTTACAGAGGACCCCTGTACCCTTGGAGGTTTAGAGAGGTCTATGAATCCAACCCTAGGTGTTTGATAAGCCATCCTTTCTCCCTGCCAGGAGCATCCAAGAAGGTGATTGGTAAAGAGAAAGGAAACTGAAGGGACAACTGGATGTGCCAGGAGTTCTGGCTACTCCTTGGGAAGGTGGGTGTGAACAATGCAGGCCACACCCCTTGGTTCCTAGAGGCTGCACCCTAGTTCTAGTCCAAAGTTCAGTGACAAAAGGAGAAACAGAGCCACCAAGATGGTAGACCTAATCTGGAAACTTCTCTGAGATGAAGACCACCTGAAATATGAGTTGTTTCAGAGACATGTCCTTCCCAAGAGTCTCAATTTATGGCTTTAAAACTTTGGCTGGAGTGCTCACCAATTCATGGGTTAAGTCTCAGCTTTAGAAGGGCCGTGCCAAATTATAAGCATGTTACCACTGGTGTAACGTAGTCACATTCTGGAAGGGGTTAGCTTATCAATCTAGCTGTCTCCAAGAGGAGCTCTTATGGAGACACCAGATAAAGAAAACTTAAAAGAGGTGGGGGGTTGGGGAGTAAGATAGCCTTGACAAAGTTTCAGAGTCTAGAGAAGGCAGGAAGGCCTTGCTGGGCCACCAAAATGAGAGAGGAGAAGGACTGAACCGGTGGGAGAAAAGAAAGGGGGACTTGTTCAAGAAGGTGGTAGAGGGAGGGGAAAGAGAGAAAAACCTCTCAACCAAGACAAAGGCTCTAAATGCAGGAATGGGAAAGGAAGGAGAGGCAGTAATCCTAGAGTGTGCTTGGGTGCAGGGGCCACAGTGGGCAAGGACACTTGATTGGAGAGCCTAGAATGGAAATCAGGGACCATCAAGAGCCAAGGCTTCAAGGAGATGCCCAAAGAAAGGAGAGTGATCTGAAAGGGCACTTGTCCAGGAGCCTAGAAGGGCATGGGGACCAGGTAGCCCGAAGTTCAAGGCATAAGGAATAAGTTGGCCAACCTGATTAATGGGGTCATCTGAGTCACACCAAATTAAGTGACCATGTTGTGATTATGGAACTTGCCAAACAGTACATACTCTACACTCAGGACTTCCTTACACACAGCTGATAGACCTAGCTCGGGATGCATGCATGCCCTGTTAGGAGATGACACAAAGTATTCAAGTGAGGAGGCAGAATTCCCCTCCTGAGGATCCTTGGCCTGGCATAGATATGGGTGCAAAGGAAGGAGCAGAGGGTCTGGAGATCTGCTTTCAGACCACCCAGTCTCCTCCAGCATGTACCCTGTGCACACACGTGTGCAGGACACGCAACCCCCCTGTGCCCCACTCCCGGCTACCCACAGCTTGCCCATATTATCTTCACCCTCACCCCCAGCCTGGTCCTGAAATTATCCAAATCCATTGTTGTTTCACCAGCAACATCCGAGCCTGACTCTGCTCACCCCACCATGGGCCTTCCGATGGTGGGGAAGAAGCCAGGCCCGAAGCCTGTTCTGAGAGCCCTGGGGACTCCAGCTTCGTGGGCCAGGACCCAGCAGAACACATGCCACCCCCTCTGACCCCAGCGGTGGAGGATGTCAAATTTGATCAAGCTGAGCCTGACGTTTGAAGAGCGAGCCATTGGGTGGGCTGCTCCAAAGAGAAGAAGCAGACACAGCAGCAAGCGATTTCGTTCCTACTCTGCTGCCGGCTTCCAAAGAAAACAAGACAACTCTGAGGCAACCTGGGGCCATTGGGGTGCACGTCTGAGTACACTGGGGTACACATTTGCATCTGCTACTGAACTGATTCATGCAAGTAATAGCCAGCTCTCTGCAGATCCATGTGGAAAATAATTCATGGCCAATTTTTAACCCCTCCTCCCCTCCCCCACCATTCAGCACATTTCTAGGGCTCTCTCCAGATGGTCCAAGTCCCCACTAGGATTGCCCACCCACATTCTCTGCTTCTTCAAACCCTACCCACTCTTTTAAAGCCTAGCCCAAGCCCCCCAGCCTCCATGAAGCCTTCTTTAAAGACTCCAACCCAGGAAGAACAGCCCCATTTTGAACTCAGGCTGCATGTCTCCGTACAAGGCTTTTGTCATGGGGGTTCACTTGTCATGGAATGTAAGCTCCTTGAGGTCAAGGAAGACCCTGTCATGTACTGCTCTAGTGTTCCCTATAGCCCCCGATAAGGAAATGCTCAATAAAAACTTCCTTTTGAATCTATGTCAATAAGAACAGTGATCTCTTACAGGTTGTTATAGAGAACGACTTGATAACAGTTCAAGTTCTGGCTCTTTCCAGCTAGGTGAGCTCAAGGCATTGATTCAGCTTCTCTAAGCCCCCATTTCCTCATGGGGACAATGAAGGAATTAAGCACTACCTCACAGTGCTTTGAATCCAATGAAATAATGTGTGTTCAGGGTTTAAAACAAAAATTGACCTGTAATAGATGCTCAAACAGGGCTTGCCTGGTGCCACCAACTTCCCATGTGTGTTCAGTGCTTTTAATTTAACAAAACTCTTTCCTATACATCACCTCACCTGAGCCTCACAACAATAGAGGCTAATAGAATCCCAGGAGGTGGATTCTATTATTGATGGTATGCGTCTTACAGATGAAGAAACTGAGGTCTGGGAAGTTTACGTAACTCTAACCCAAGGTGACACCACTAGTGAATACTAGAAGTAGGCTTCTAATAGAGTCCATCTGACTTTAAAGTCCAGGCGGCCTGGCTGGGACGCCGTGGCAAGGGGGCACCTAGAGGTGATGTCAGTTAGCATGCAGACTCAAGCCAGTGTGCAGTGAAATAACGAATATGGGGAGGCAGGGGCTATGGTGGGGCTCAGCAGTGTCTCACCCTGACCCATCACCCCGTGACAGGAAGGTACAGGGCCAGCAGGATCCAGGCATGACACCATTCTGCCTGGTTGGCTTTGCCTCAGTCAGGATGCTGAGAAATTCAGGCTGTAGGCAGTCGCCATGGCGATGGTGGTGGAGAAGGCATCCAGCGGAGAGCTCCTCCTGGCCCAGCCCTTCTTTTAGGGACAGAGAAACAAGATTCTCCAGGAACTTCTTGATCCCCAGACCTCAACCCACCCCACCCACTGGAGTCCGAGCCCTCCTTAGAGCCCCATCATCACAAGACTATGGGGTGGGGGACAAAGTAAGTGAGGAAACTTCAGGGGAGCCAAGAAAGGCTCTGCTGCCCCAGTGTCTCCCCTACCATTATGAATGCCACCTGCAAATGTTCATTGTGAGGCTTGAAGGAGGTGGCATGGGGCAGGGGTGCGGAAAGAAATTTGCTTCGATAGACTCCAGCTGTGTCAAGCACTGTGCTACATCCTTGAGGTCCATGAGCCCTTTTGATCTCACAACATCCCTGATGAGGAAGGTATTAATATCTCCACTTTACAGATAAAGAAACTGAGACCCAGCTTAAGCACAAGCCAGTACTTAGCTCAGCCAAACTTTGAGCCCAAACACATCTGACACAAAGTCTGTAACTTTGAAGGGGCAACACGTCCACGTTTTATCATCCAACTGTTTGGGGAATGGGGCTATGACTGCTGGTTGGAAGGAAGGCTGAGGGAATAGTATAAAATTCAGGGCAGGTCAGGTTCACAGGTGGAAGATGAGGCATTGCTGGGGGGCAGCTCCAAAGCCAAAATTCAACTAAAGGAGTCATACTCTAGAAGCCTGTCTTTAAAGCCTGTCCTTCTCCTTTCCTCTGGCCCCCAGCCTCTCCCTCTCACACCCCTTCTCCTGGGAATATGACAGGATGAAGGTGGAGGGTGAGGTAGATGTAGAACACTGGTGTATATGCCCTGGAAGCCGCTTGGAGAGGGCAGCTGAGGTGGGGTGGCAGGTGGGAAGGGGAAGACCTGTCCCCCCAAGTCCCACAGCCAAGCGGAGACAGTCCCCCACTCTCATACAGACTTGTATTAAAGAGAATACGGAAAATAATTACAGGATAGAGAGGATTTATTAAATTGGATAAGTCCTGGCTACAGCCTTCTTTTTAGGCTTTGAGTGGTATATGTATTCTTTTCATCAAGGCTGCATAATAAAATAATTGCATAATTAGTAAGGAATTTGTTTCCTTTCAAGGAAGAGTCTTTAATCCCCCTAAAGAACACCTCCCGTCCCCCAGGCTCTGCCTTTATGATGGCTGAGGAAGAAATAAGGAAGAAATAAGAAATAAGGGAAGGAGGCTACCCTTCCCATCAACAACTCCTGGAGGTGAGAAATAAAAGTCACTCCCCACCCCACCCTACCTGCAAACTGGAATCACTGATGGCTTGGGCTGGCAGAGCCTCCTGGGGGTCATTCTATCCATCTACCTTATAGACCTAGACCACTCCCATGGCCCCTACCCATGTTCCCCAAATGTGGTTCTCAGAATCTTTGTCAAATGCAGAGTGCTGGGCTCCAGTCCTACATAAACCCAGGAGATTAGTGGAGTTGCAGCTTTCTACACAGAGCATAACCTAGCGATAGTTATTCATATTATAGCTTGACAACCACTGGTCCATTCGCAACCCGGGGAGTGAGGCAGGGTACCAGGAAGAGGAGGGCTTGATGCTGTTGGAGAAGAGCCCAGGAAGAGCTGTGTGCCCACCCACCCATTCTCTCTCATAACATGAACAGTTAGGGAGATCCTCATTTATGATCAAGTCTAGCTACTTCTCTTCTCCTACTTGGTCCTCACTTTTCTCATCTGTATAATGGGGGATTGTGCCAGATTCTAAATTTCCTTCCAGCTCTGAGGTTCTTTGATTCAATGACCTGTTATCAACCAACTCCTTATGATCTACCATCTACTAGGATCTATTATCCCTCCCAGGTGCAGGCAGAAGTGACCCTATGATTCCGATGAAAGAAAATAGATGTCAAAACAGTTTAATCCTGGAAAGGACTCTCCTCTTCAGATTCCAGAATTAAAGCTCTGATCCCTAGTCTAACACAAACACAAACATCCCTGGGAAGGGTTAAGCTCTCATGAGCTTCTTTATTCTTCACAGCAGGTTTTAATAAGAGGAAGATGGAGAGAAAAATATAAGACTGATCAGCTAAGAAAGAAGTAAGAGGATGGAGAAATGGAGTGACATCAGTGGTCTGGGAGTCCAGGGTCCTGGATTCCAGTCCTAACCCTACAATGTATAACTGTGTGATGACAATGTTGGATTTTACCTGAGCCTGTGAGCCTGGAAAACAGTGCGGGCTAAAAAAATCCCCCACCCTCTGTCTTCCAGAAAACAGCATGCTGCAAAAATTCTCCCTTCCCCACATGACTTAGAAAAGATTCACAGATGTCCCCCTTTGTTTCCCCATGACAAGGCCAGACACAGACCCTCCAAATTCCCTTTCTTTGATCCATAATTGATTAGCTGAACTGCTCATTGCCACTGATCAATCAGAACTTAATGCTGCTTAACCAGGTTTTGGTTCTGCCTCTCCCTTTCCACCAGGCCCTGAACTTGGGCCCTGTCTTCCTGAGACAGCCCCTCCTGAGGACCAGCTGGCCTCAGGGTGAGCCGCTCCCTGGTCTACTGTCCCCTCACATCCCCTGTCATCCCCCTCCCCACACCTGGCTCTTCCTAGCTTGTTTACTGGTCTCTACAAAAGAACCCCTGTTTGCCCCACTTTTTTAAAAATTTATTTTATTGAAGTATAGTTGATTTGCAATGTTGTGTTAATTTCTGCTGTACAGCAAAGTGATTCAGTTACGCATATGTATACATTCTTTCTCATATTCTTTTCTATTATGGTTTGTCACAGGATATTGCGTATAGCTCCCTGTGCTATACAGTAGGACCTTGTTGTTTATCCATTCTATATATAATAGTTTGCATCTGCTAATCCTAAACTCCCACTCCATCCCTCCCCCAACCCCCTCTACCCCTTGACAACCACAAGTCTGTTCTCTATCTCTGTGAGTCTGTTTCTGTTTCGTAGAGAAGTTCATTTGTGTCATATTTTAGATTCCATATATAAGTGATATCAGATTTTTTTTTACATCTTTATTGGAGTATAACTGCTTTACAATGGTGTGTTAGTTTCTGCTTTATAACAAAGTGAATCAGTTACACATATACATATGTTCCCATATCTCTTCCCTCTTGCGTCTCCCTCCCTCCCACCCTCCCTATCCCACCCCTCTAGGTGGTCACAAAGCACCGAGCTGATCTCCCTGTGCTACGCGGATGCTTCCCACTAGCTATCTACCTTACGTTTGGTAGTGTATATATGTCCATGCCTCTCTCTCGCTTTGTCACAGCTTACCCTTCCCCCTCCCTGTGTCCTCAAGTCCATTCTCTAGTAGGTCTGTCTCTTTATTCCTGTCTTACCCCTAGGTTCTTCTTCTGTGGTGCTTGCAGATCTCGTGGACAGATCATCCTCCCTACAGCAGTAGTTCCTTTCCCTGCCTCATAATCATCCTTCCGAAAGACTCATATCTCTCCTTACCAAGTCTGGATTTGTTTTCATTTGACAATGACCACAGGCAAATCATTTCACTAGAGTGTCTGTATCTGTCAAGTAAAAAAAGAAAAAAAAGTCACAAAGCTATAAAATCAGAGACATAAGTTATATAAAAGTACTTTGCATGCCATAAGAAAAGAAAATACAGGTCTAGGGGATGCTCAAAGTCCTCCACCCTGGACTTCCTGCCAAGCATGTCCTCCAGCACCCACCCGCCTTACGCTCCACCCCAGCTTAGCCGTTCTCTGTCTCTGGACCATCCCCGGCTCCTGCCCAAGTTTCCTGGGGCAATTCAGCTCTGTGGACTCAATCCAGAAAGCCACCCCTCCCTTCTCCGGGTGCAGCCATCCCTCATTCATCACTGTCACATCCCACAGAGGGCTTTTATTTAACAACCAATTTATTTCCAATTTAACTAATATGGGGATGGGCCATCTCTCTCTCACGCAAACCAACGATGCCTGGGTTGTAAATAGACTTACAAACGGTGTGCTGAATAATATAAACTCTCATCACAGCCACATCAGGAGAGAGGGGAGAGGAGGGAACAGGGGTGAGAGAGGAGATGGCACCGTGATAAAATATGCAAGCCACCAAGGTAAACAACCCCTGCTACGCTCCCTCCAGGCCCCTGCACTCGGGTACCGCCTGGAATTTCTATTTATTTGTCTCTCACTGATTTCCCGGCTCCCCTTGAGCTCAGACAAATGCTTCATAAACAACGTATGAGATGCCAACTTGAGGTTGGGTGGGAGCGCACAGGTGCTTAGGAGGTGGCCATGATCCGGCCTGAAACCAAGGCCCCCTGACCCCACGCCCAGCCCCTGGCAAAGCTGTTCATACTTGGGTGAGACAGTGGCCCCAGATGAGAGAAAACTTGCTCTTTGAGTGGGATATAGCTCATCAGTAGTCTACAAGGCCCAGCCTGCCCAAAGAATACGTATTGATCCACTGGAGGTATCTGAGAGTAGGAGGGCTTTGTTTACAAGGCCCATGGGGCTAGGTCAAGGCTCAGGGTATCCCCCAGACTGGGTGGGTCACCAGTAAGCCCGGAGGCTGCCTCCATGTCTTGGTTTCCCTGCCACCCCCTCTCTCCAGATTCTCAGATTGTGTGCAGACCCCAGGAGTCCCATCCAGGGCTGGGGCCCTAGCTAGGGGTAGAGGCATCAGGTCAGGAAACTGGGTTTTAGAAAGAGTGGAGCCACTTCCTAGCTGGGTGATTTGGGGTAAATCATCTCCCCTCCCACCTCAGTTCCCTTCTCTGAAATGAAGGCCTTGAACTAGACAATCTCTGAGGTCTTTCCAGCTCTACCTCTTAGAGGTGGAGCCACAAAGAAGGCAACAAGGCTGTGAGAGAGATTTATCCTCAGCCTGGGAGGCCCACCAACACGACTTTAAATTACACCTCCTTAAACTCTGCTTAACTCGGCACTTTCCGGGGCTACCTTGGAGGGCAGAGCGAGTTTATGTTGAACAAACACCACTTGGTTAACAGAAACATATTTATAGTGGCTGTGCAGCTCCAGGAATGGAGAATCCTACCCAGGCCAGGCTTTCAGGAAGGATGTCCCCACTGAGCAGCTCTCTCCAGCCCCCAGAACAGGACCCTCCTTTCCCAACCCTGATTTCTGCTCTCTGCAGCTGCCATAATTCCATGCCTGTATCATGCGCCTGGTGTCTGAAGAAACCCAACTTACAGGCCTGCTGATTCCATTTAAAAGGCTGATGCACGTGGGAATGATTTTTAGTTGGGTATCCAACTCAATTCTAAACCAATTAGAAGAGGGTGTGTTTATTGGGAGAGCCAGGGGCATCTGTTTTAGAGCCGACTTCAGAATGCTGGTTGTATGTTAGAGATATGGGTTGTAGGTGGGAACCCTCTATCTTAAGAGCAGGGAAAAAGCCCAGGAACAAGAGAGGGGGGAGAGGGTCCTCCCAGCAGAGCCATCATTCTCTGAGGAGAAAGCTGAGGACAAAAAGAGAAAGAAGCAATAAGACTTCCTTGCCCCTCCCCTTCCCCATATCCCACGGTTACATGGCTGGATTCCTCTAGTGGCCGGCAATATTTAATCGAATACTTTTGTTTGGATCTTGCATCCCTGGTAACCTGAAGATGTTACCATGGCAATCCCTGAGTAATACATCTCGATTATTTATGGCCTTGCAAACAGGGTGGGGAACCACTCTAGGCCTCACAGAAACAGCAGGGAGCTAGAGGCCTCATTTCCTCTTCTCACTGTTTCCCATCAGTCCCAGAGGAAGGGGAAAAAGAAAATGCCACCTTGGTTGGCTGGAAATAGCTCAAAGCATCTCAAAGCATTTGGCACGGAAAAATCTCCACCCTCCCTCCCCAACCCCATTCCCCTTTTATGCCCCTTTTAGAACTTTCCTGTTCCCCAGCTCTTCCATTCTGGGGTCCCCATAGTTCTCCCAGGTTGCCCTCCATGGAATAGCCAAGGATGGAGGACAAGAGTATCTATCGACTTAGGCCCCCAGTTCCAACATAAGCTGGGCTAGAATCCTATTCACACCACCTATTACATCTGTGACCTCAGACACAGTACTTGACCTTCCAAAGCCTCTGGTTCTTCAAGTGTCAAACGAGGGTAAGAATGGGTCTTATATTCACACGGTTATTGAGAGAGTTAAATGAAATAACGCATGTAAAGCTCTTTGTATGGCACTTGGCACATAGTAAGTGCTCAGTAAATCATAGCTGTTCTATAGCAATTACGTTATCAACCATCCTAGCATATCCATGTTTGCAGATAGACGTTGGGACTGTCAAGAGGGCAACAAAGGGCAGGAGGACAGAGCTGAGGGTGGACAGGTGTTGGGGGGCAGGGAAGACAATTTTCTTCTCTTACCTGGACAGAGGAGCAGCAGGAACCCCAGCGGCCAAATCAAACCTGGACCCCCTCAGCCCAGTCTCAGCAGGCCATCACCCTGCTCCTAACGAACAAATCCTTCTCACAAGGTCAGCCCTAATGACTGAGCCCTGTACTGGGTTGAAGAGTGTCCCCCCATAATCCGTGTCCACTCTGAGAACAGGACCTTATATAAAAGTAGGGTCTTGGCACTTCCCTGGCGGTCCAGTGGTTAAGACTCTGTGCTCCCAGGGCAGGGGGCACAAGTTCAATCCCTGATCGGGGAACTAAGATCCCACATGCTGAGCAGTGCAGCCTAAAAAATATATATATAAAATAAATAAAAGTAGGGTCTTTGCAGATTAAGATAAGGTCATACCGGATTAGAGGAGACCCACCCTAATCCAGCGACTGGTGTCCTTATAAGAAGAGGGAAGTTTGGACACAGGCACACCAGGGAGAATTTGACGTGACAAGAGGCAGAGGCTGGAGTGATGCTGCCAGAAGCCCAAGAACAAGAATTGCCAAAAGGGCTTCCCTGGTGGCGCAGTGGTTGAGAGTCCGCCTGCCGATGCAGGGGACGCGGGTTCGTGCCCCGGTCTGGGAGGATCCCATGTGACGCGGAGCGGCTGGGCCCGTGAGCCATGGCCACTGAGCCTGCACGTCCGGAGCCTGTGCTCCGCAACGGGAGAGGCCACAACAGTGAGAGGCCCACGTACCACAAAAATGAAAAATAAAAAAAATGATTACCAGCAACCACCAGAGCCGGAGACAGGCATTAAACTGTCTCCCTCCGAGCCCCCAGAAGGAAGCAATGCTGCTGACATGTGGATTTCCAACTTCCAGCCTCCAAAACTATGAATGAATACACTTCTGTTGTTTTAAGCCACCCGGTTTGTCGTATTTGTTACGGCAGCCTTTGGAAACTAATACAAGCCCCCAGACTCTGGCTAATTTACTGGCCCATGTGTGTCCCTTCAGCCGTCAGGAACAGCTCCATCAAGAACTGACATCACTGGGTGCACTAGAAAGAGAACAGAGCTAGGCCCCAGTTTCCCAGGTCACACTGGTCTGGATCTTGCAGACCCTCCTTATCTGTTCTGCTCAGGTCTCTGTGTCTCTGCGACCTGTTCAGGTAGCTTTCCCAGGTCACACACTAGTTGTGTGATGGAAGTGGATTGCTTACCCTCTCTGAGCCACATCTATGAAATGGGGACATTGATGCCTGTCCCGCCTGCTTTGCAGGATTGTCAGAGATTTGCATTTGATCCCATCTATGAAATGTTTTATCTAAAGTAGGCTGTACATGCAGCCAATTAGTTCATGTTTCTGTGACGACACAGAAGAACTTGTGTTTCCCACGTCCCTCATGCCTGCAGGTCAAGGTCCCCACCCACAGTCTAGAGCAGGTGGAGGACTTCTCCCATCCAAACCCGGCTCCTGGCTCACAGCCTCTGGCCCCTACTCTCTTGTTGGCATCCCTGGCGTAGCCCTTCCACCAATGGCCCCAGGCAACCACAGCCCAGTGCGTAGACACTTAGCCACCAGTTATAATCCAAGGTAAAAACTATTGCCAAAGAGACCGCTGGAATTCTGGCTAACTGGGGATGCTCAGAGGGCAGCAAATTGTAGGAAATTAGAGCATCAGTCTGAAAGGTCTTTCTAAAAGGTGCTTCTCCCCCCCCCCCGCAGATACCGACCCTCACCTAGAACCGCAGTTGTCCCCCCTTCATTCTTGGTAGTCCCAGTCTCTCCTGCCCTCAGTGCTAGGTTCCTGCAACTCAGCTTGGCTTCTGGGTTGCCAGGAGGCATCTTTTTTGCCTGTGCTGACCTGGCCCTTGTTTACAATAAATTCTTGGTATCTAACAAAGCCTGGCAAATGCTGGGTATTAAAGAAATATATTTTGAGTGAACGAATGACACTTAGGGGCTCATTGCACTAGATTCACGGTATGAAAAACCGAATTCAGACTGCATATAGCCAGGATGGAAAGAATAACTTACATATGTTAATGCTCCAGTACATTTACGGTGATGTGAGACTGGAACATTGCATGTTTTAGACTAAGATTGAACTTTCCTCTGTTGGAAGAGAAGATGGTGGTGGTGGTGGTGATGGTGGGTGTGTGGGTGTGTGCGCGTGTCTGTTTGTCTGTCTGTCCATCTGAGGGAGTGAGTAGGGATCAGGGAAAGATTTAGGGAAGGAGGCTATTTACAAGACCACACGCCTGATGGTGGTGGTGGTACAGTGGTCATGATGAGTGTGTGTGTGTGTGTGTGTGTGTGTGTGTGTGTGAATGTGTACATGACTTCATGTGTGTGCATGTGTGCCCTGGAGGACCAGAGGGGGTGCCATGCTGTTCACTCTGTCCCTGGCAGCGGTGGCGCTTGGGGGCAGAGGGGTGTCTACAGCCCCCTCTGTGGAGGAAAGCTACCTGAACAGGTCGCAGAGACACAGAGGCCTGAGCAGAACAGATAAGGAGGGTCTGCAAGATCCAGACCAGTGGCCCCAATCTGCAGTCCTCAGACATTTACAGGTTCCCACAGGTAGTAATGGGGGCTCAGGAGCTATTTTTAATATTTCTGTATGCCTAGCAGAAATGACACACCAAAGATAAGACTGCACAGACTGCTAACTGAGACATCATTTCTTTGCTTTTGGCTGGAATTGTATCAACTCAGTGTGATAACACGGCTAATCTCACGCTAATCTGAGCCTCTGATTGGCAGTCATACATGGCTTTGATTAATAAAAAATGGGAAAACAAATTACTACTTGATAAATGCAGTTTGTTTGGTAGACAAAAATCTTTAAAAATACGGGGTGCGTGGTGCAGAGGGAGGGAGAGATTACGTGGCTGTTAAGAACACAGGCTCTGGAGCCAGACGCTCAGATTCAAATCCTAGCTCAACCACCTATAACAGTAAGTGGTACTAGTCTTTTAATTCTCTAAGCCTTAGTTTCTTCATCTACAAAATGGGAGTCATAATAATATCCATCTCCTAGGACTAGTGTGAGGATTAAATGAGATAATATAGAGAAAGCACTTAGCTCCTCGTCTGGCACAGGGAAGTATGCATTAAATATCAGGTCTCTTTATTGTAATCAGTATGTATTACTACTCTTACCATTAGTAGGGATGAAAAAGTTGGGAACCACTAGGCTAGATTATTCATGAGATCCAAGACACATCTGTCATCACTGCTCCCACAATGAGGTGAGAACTAGAGGAAATTGACCCTCAGCCCACAGGTCAGAACTCACTCTGGGTGTTGGTAGTCTCTGGGGGATTAAAAGATTTGAAGAAGAAGACAGGCACCCAGTTGACCTGGGGGGTGGGGAATCAGGTTTTATCTGCCATGTGAGGCCAGAAACTAGGAAGAATGGAGTCCAGGCCGAGTGACAGTGTATTAGTTTCTATTGCTGGATAACAAATTCCCACACATTTGGCAGCTTAAACGCACACCCATTTACTAGTATCTCACAGCCTATAGGTCAAAAGTCTGGGCAGGCTCAGTTGAGTTCTCTGGTCAGAATCTCACAGAGCTGAAATCAAGGTGTTGACCAGCCCTGTCCCTTATCTAGAGGCTCTGGGGAAGAATTCACTTGCAAGTTCCTTCGGGTGGTTGGCCAAATTCAGTTCCTGTGGTTGTAGGACTGAGGTCCCAACTCCCTTGCTGGCCATCAGCCAGGGCTGCTCTCCGTTCCTACAGGGGCCCACATCCCTCCTCCACGGTCCCCTCCATCTTCGAGCCAGCATGACTCACCAATCCTTCTTGTGCTTCTCTTGACTTTCCTTTCCACCACCATCCAGAAGGAGCTCTGGTTTTAAAGGAATTGTTTGATTAGATCAGGTCCACCCCAATCATCTCCCTATCTTAAGGTCAACTGTGTTGTGACATAATCACAGGAGTGATAGCACATTCACAGGTGAGGGTGAGGGTCACTAGGGGTCTTGGGGGCCATTCTTAGAATCCTGCCTATCTCGCACAGGACGCCGGACAGGGGGCAGCTGGCTTAGGATAAGGCACTGAGGGCTCGGTAAGGCCCTGTTTGCCCCACGGGAGATTGTGTATTTCTTTCAATTCAAGGGCGACATAGTCATTATGAAGGAATATTATTAATACAGGTGAGGACCAACCTTCCCCAGTTTCCCCCAGCAACTGTCGGGGGCCCAGGGTTTTGGGAAGCAGGGCTGATTTGTGTATGTGTCACCCGGAACTGCATACTCTGAAAACAGATGCTCATTCACCTACTGGCTTCATTCCCTTCCCTTCCTTTTCCCACACCACACCCCCAGCTCAGGCTGGGCCACTGTTCCTCTTCTCACCTGGAGAAGGAAAGCCTTTTGTTATTCAGCCACCTTTCCCCTCTCCTCTGCTGGCTTCCGTTCAAAACGTTGTGACTCGTCTGCCGCCTTGGCCCCAGCCCTGTCTTAGGAGAGTCCCTTCTGTTCCCTTAACACGTGGAGTACGCGTCGCATTAACCCGTAGTGGATCCGAGACCCCATCTTTGGTCAGTCGATCCTGTTCTAGGGCCTGTTGTCCCGAACATATGTTTCCAACCCACCTGCACCCCGTGTGCCCAGCTACATCTGGCATGTGCCCCCAGCCCTCCAGTAAGCCTTCCACGTGGGGACCTCTGGATGGCGCTCCGACTCTCCACGGTCCCCCCAGGCCGGTGCTCTCTGTGTGGTCAGTGTCACCTGCACAGCAATCAGTCACCTTTCCAGAAGCCATTCTGCAGGTGCCCCAGCACTTGGAAATGACCTGCTCCGTCACACTCCACCTTACTCTCTACATCTGTAACAGGGAGACAGGGACAAGGCTAGATCAGCAGTTTAACTCTAGCTATGTAGCAAAATCACCTGTGGAATTGGTAAAATACAGATTTCTGGGTCCCACTTCCAAGAGGTGTGTTGAAGCTCTGGGGTGGGGTCAGGCTCTGTATTATTAGGGCATCCCCCAGGCAGTGCTGGTGGCCAGCTCAGGAGCTCTGGCCCTTCCAGATCTAACTTCCCGTGCTTCTGAAAACCTCTAGGTCACGGATGAGCCAGACAACTTACAGCCCTCTCTCTGTGAAGCCCTCCAGGGGTACACAAGCCCTCTTGAGGAAGAGGCAGGGGCTTTCTGCCCCCAGCCTCTCTAGAGTGTTTTAGGTCATTTCCAATGGCTGTTTTGACAACAAGAATGCCTGAGTGTAAGGGCATCCTCCTTGTTCTTGGGATAAAGGATTTCCTGCAGCCTTGATGGGGAGGGGCAAGGGCAATTCCACTGGAGCCAGCGCCCCACCCCAGGACCAGCCCCCTTCCTGTTGCCAGGGTGCTAGGAAGCGACTTGCTGCCAAAGTGCTCGGAGCAGCGATTGTTTTGTTGGCCTGGTTATTATGGAGGGATCCGACACAGAGGCAATCAAACCCCTTAGCTCACCTGCCAGAGGAAGAGAGCGAACGACAAGTGTAACAGGGGGAGAGAACAGATCTTCCATGTCACTCAGCTCACATTATCGCTGGTAATGAGCTCTGCCCAACAGACAGCTGCTCACACGGCTCCACAGGTACGGCGCTCACTCGCAGCCCCACGGTGCCAGGGAACCCAGAGGAGGCTTCTCCGCCCCCCCCCCGCCCCGCAAGTCTGAGGCTCTGCCAGACTCCCTTCGGCCCCAGCCTCCCCTCCCCCAATCCCAGTTCGCTGAACAGGCAGGAAACCAAACCATCCTCAGGGCAGAGGCTCAGCTCCCTGCGGAAATGGACAGATCACGAGAGCCTAATGTTCTCACATCCCCTCATTTCGGATGCATAGAAACTGCAGCACCTTGGCCAGTCAGACAGGGGCTGTAAAGGACCTGGCTTGAGCCCTTTGTGTGTGTGTGTGTGTGTGTGTGAGAGAGAGAGTAGGAGAGAGAGAGAGAGAGAGAGAGAGAGAGAGAGAGAGAGACAGGCAGACAGACAGAGAAAGAGAGGGGGCTGTAGAACATCGCTCTCTGAGTTTACACTGGGGCGGGAGTGGGGGGATAATAAAGCTCCCTGATCTTGCAGCCCCTGATGAACAATACACAAGATTTTAGAAAGTGTACCTTGAAGGGTCAAATTGTCAGGGAGGACCAAGACCTGGGTGGAGGCTTCAGGGAGGAGATGAGAGTCACACTAAGCTCTGGAGGAGAGACAGGACGGGTGACAGGTGTTAGATGATGTCAGAAGGGCAGGGGGGAGTAAAGGGACGGTGGGCTCCCCCTCTGGCTGGGAGAGGGCCAGCCTAGGTCACTAACGTCATCTCTCCTTAATAAGCTCCTCCCTCACTTAGGACAGGCAAGGTGAGCGAGCAAATCCGACTTGGAATAAGGTCTCTAAGTTCTTGGAGACCCGAAGGTTTTCTAAAAGCCTAGTGGGGGGGTCAGGAGAGGCGGCTTCCAGTCCCAGCTCGGCTTCTGACCAGGGCATGGCATTGGGCGAGTCACTCAGCTTCTCTCCTCTAGCCCTTCCTAAAACCCTGCCTTACAGCCTTGTCTGCCGTGGGGCTAGGTTTGAGCCCAGTCAAGGTTGAGGAAGGAGGCGGGAGAGGCAGGGGAACTTCCCTGCTGTATTACTACAATGTTAAATCTACAGCCTTTGTGTCCCCTAGAAGAGAAGCTCTCGCCAGCTCTCACGCAAGGTTTCCCCAGCAGACCTCCCCAGGAGCCCGCAGGTGGCAAAATAAAACAAACTATCAATTCTTTGTTTTCTTTTTCCTCCCCGGGGTGTAGTAAACCCATTATCAGTTAACAGTTGGCCTGCTTCCCGCCTCCCCCTCTCTCTGTTGCTGCCGGCAGCCTGAGAAGCCCAGACACCTGAGGGATGCTCTGGAGAGCCCGAGGCCCGGGAAGGGTCAGGGCCTGGAGGTCAGGCGAGCAGCCAACCCTCCCCAGCCCGGCTGGAGATCTGTCCGCTGCCCTCTCCCCATTGGCTCCTCTCCCTCCCACAGCCAATGAGTGCGCTCCTCAGGCCGGGCTGCACCCAATGAGACCGAATCCAAGCGGGCCAGCCTGTCCAGCTAGACCAGCGGCAGGATGCAAGAAAGGGAGGGAGAGGGAGAGAAACAACCTGGGGAGAGCAAGAAGCAGGGGCTTGGAAGAAAACTCAGTGGTTTCTGAACATTAAATGAGCTGGTGTTTAAATGGGATGCAAATGACATGCAAATGAGCCTCTCATACTTTTGAAAAGAGGCATCAAAGCTTGGCTAAGAGAATACCAGTTAATCTCTCAGCCCTCCAGGGACATCCAGAGTGACCCCCTCCTCTCCGGGGGACTCTCTACTGCATTTAGGAGCTGCCTGAGCTCCCCAAAGCAGTCCCTGCCCCACTAGGGCCGCCAGCGACTCTGCTTTCTTTGTTTTCCACAAGCTAAACGGCAAGGGGTGAAGGAGCACCCCCAGATCTAGAATTCCCAGCACCATAGAAGTCCAGTGAAGGGAAGGACCCCGCTATCTTTGCTTCCCCCATTTCACACGTGAGGGGGCCTGACCGAGGCCACACAGCAGTTTGTAGCAGAGCCGGGCTTGGAACTCAGGGCCCCAAGACCCACTGACCCCCTGCTCCAGTTCACCTTCTCACCCTGTGAGCGGAACCTCCCTTCTAAGTCCAGTGAGGTGGGGAACTGGTCATAGGAAAGAGGGCCCGACAGCACCCGAGAGAAACGGCACCTGTGTCTCATGTCGGGAACTTCAGCCAGATTCTCGTCCCAACTCCAGAGTCCGGTTCAGAGGAAGTGGGTCGACACTTCCCCAAGGACTCCATGCAGTTCTTGAAGCTTCTCTGATCTCCATGGACTCCCCACCAACAATCCCCCTGCTTTCCCCATCCTTTCCCAAACCAGACCCTGCACGGACATTCCTAGACCGGAGCCTCCACTCTTGGGGCCCCGCAATGGTCCGCACATGGGGTCTGGGAATGCCAGAAGGAAGAAAGTAGGCCACTGGCAGAGGAGGGCATCACTCATGCAAACGGAAACAGCCTTTGCCAGAGCTTTTAGGGGCTTGAGATGTCAGAAACGACCTCCAGAGGGCAAAGGGGAGCTGGCTGAGCCCCCTGAGAAGACAGGCAGCCGGGAGGAGAGGCAGGCCGGGGCGGGGGGGAAGAGTCAACCAGAATCTACAGCCTGTTCCTGGAGAGGGGCTCCCCAGACCACGAAGCGCCAGGTGCCCAGAGGAAGAGTCAGACCCCCACTCATGTCCCTCAGCCCTTGGCAGGCTTCAGAGCCCACCTTCCTGCCCTCAGCGCTCCTGGCCCAGCCCTTCCCTGCAGTCCGCCCCAACCCCAGGACGCAGGGCCCCCAAGTGAGCACAGGCAGGAGATGGGGCTGGGAGTAAACGAGGAAGCAGCCCCGACACACACTCCCTGACAGGCACCCCTTTAGTTCAGAGCCGGGCCCCCTGTGCCCTTACTAAAAGCTTGATAAATAGACGTGTGAATTGATTGGCTAATAAATTGATTACTGTTGGAGACCTTTCAGCCAGGGACTTCTCACCTCCTCCCCAGGTCCTGTAGTCACCCCACAGAGCCACTCTTCTACGCAGGCTGGCCACCCAGTGGCCCTGAATTCGAGATCCAAGGATAGGGAAGGGGTGGCGTGGGCACATCTTCCCAACGATGCAGGGCTATGCCACCCATGAGCCTCAATCCTGAGCCCCCTGCAGGCTCTGAGAACTTGGGCGGCAGAAGCCACCTCCTTGACTGTCCAGGCATCTGATTCACGTCCTCCGTTGGCCCCTCCCCTAAATGGACAGAGGGCTTGTACAGAGCACAGGTGACAAACCTCTTCAGACTCAGATAGAGAACCCAAACCCCAGAGCGCAAGGTCACAGCTGCCCAGGGGCCAGATCTTCTGACTAAGACACCTGCCTTCCAGCAGAGGGCGGTGATTATCCCCACCCCAAGGAGGGCCAATCTGAGGGGAGAAGGTGAGGGCTTTGGGGAAGAGGACAATCGCTGGAATTTTCCATGTGCTCCTATCCCCAAGCTCCACTTTGGTTCTGCCCTTCCCCAGCGGATTTCTGTCAGTACTGGGAAGAACAGAAGCCTCTTGGTGGGCAGTCACCCGCCTAGGGTCACCGTAGAATTTATTTTGCAAACCAGGGCTCTTTCAAGAGTGAAAGGGAGCACGATTAATTATTCACCGGCACCGCAGGTGCCAACCTGGACTCTCCCTAGCAAACGGGGACATGCGTCACCCTGACCGTGGTTGACACAAGGCCCCGCCCTCTCTCAGTCAAAGCACCTCTGATCATCTGGGTGTGACCACTGTGTCCTCATCTGGTGGTCTTACCCGTGGGGATGAGGAGATCAGCCAGCGAGATGAGACCCGGGATGCTGCTTAGAGAAGTATGGGTTAGGTAACGGGGTAAATAAAGAACTGAGCACCTGGTCACAGCACAGTCTGCATTTGCCAGTCATTAATTTGGGAGATACTTACCTGCCTACAGTGTGCCCAGCATAATGCTGTGTGTTGGAGAAACACTGGCCATTAACACAGACAGTGACTCTGTCCTCATGGAGTTTACAGACCACTGTAAATATTGAACATTAATTATACATCATGTTCTAAACAGGGAAATACTAGTGATGTGGGAACATTCAGGAAATACAAAAGCCAAGCCTTTTCTAAGGGAGTCTTGATTGGTTCAAATCAATCCAGTGTGGAAGGTGACCACTCAGGAGCTATGTGACTTTGAGCAATTAATATAACCTCTCTGAGCCTCAGTTTCCCCACTTGGAAAAGGAGAGTGATAACTACTTTACAGGTTTAATCTGAAAATAAAATTAGGTACTAAATGTGTGAAATTGTCTCCACAGTGTCTGGCACAAGATAGGTACTCAACAAACACTAATCCCCTTTTCTTTTATTTCTAGAGAAAATAATATTTGGCCTTTACTCCTGCCAAATATTCTCTCCTTCCCATTATCAACCTGGCAAACTCCTATTCATCCTTCAGTGCCCAGCACAGCAGCATGAAAGCCAGCAAAAAGTAGTAGTTAAACAAGTACAAGGTTTTTGACCCAGTGTTCCTGGATTTGAATTCTGATTCTGCCAATTGCTGTGTGATCTTAGATAAATCACTTAACTTCTCTGTACTTCAATATCCTCCTCTGTTTCACAGGATTATTATGAGGGTAAAACATGCATGATGCACTTAGACCAGTATGCACTACTTAGTAGGTGCTCTATGAATTTTTTAAGAATAAAATGGCCGGCTCAGATGTCATCTGGAAAATCTGATATGTTACTGAATTAAGCTGAGCTTGCGGCACTGCTCTTAGCTGTAAATGATCCTATCCTTGGGCTCCCCTCCACACTGCCCAGGGTGGCCTGTGTATCACAGGGCAGAGAGCGAAGGTCAGCAGATGAACTGTGAACTAAGTAGAGGAGCCAGGGCACAAGCTGCCTTGGGGACCAGGAGTCTAGAACCAATCCAAACCCCAGGCCTAACTACCTCTCACTTCTACAGTTACACTTCTGGGGAGTTTAAAAACCAGACAGATTCTCCTCTCAAATGGTTTAGACACTGTTCTTTCAGAGATCATTTCTCAAGGTCATTACAAACACGGGATCTGACGGCCTCTCCCTGCAGCCTTCCTCCCTAGAAACATAGTCCCACCAAGACCCAACTCTAGCTTCAAGAATTCAAGATGTGTTCTGATCACTTCAGGCGCCCTACCACCCACCGCCAGCCCTCTATCCCCCTGAGTCAGGCAGCAGCACAGCCACTGTCAGGAAATCCTATCCAGCCCTGGCTTGACATTTCAACAGCCCAAGACCTGGAGATAAAAGTTGTCACTGAACAAAGTTCATTTCCCCCTCCCTCTCCTTTCCGGAGGCTTGATAGGCATCAGTGTGTGTGCCAAGATGGCCCTCTCTCTCTTGCTGCTGCTGCCGCAATTCCTGCTTTTTGGGGGCGAGGGGGGAAACCCTCACAATTGATGATTACAAAGAAGCAGTTTATCACCTGTGCTTTTATGATTGTGGCAACTAAGGGGAAAAGATGTCCTTTCAGATAAGCATTTGAAGGAGGGGGGAGAAAGATTTTCAAAGCCTCCTTTGTTCTCCTGAAGAGCCATGCCATGGAGTTCTGGCAGGCAGCCCAGGAGAAAGGAGAATTTTAAAAACAATCTGAGCCGGCTTCCAAGCTGCTACACCATCCCTGTCATCAATTAGGGATGTTACTTAACAGGGGGTATGGACCATTGTCTCATCCAGCCTGCTCTCCCTAATTGAATGTGGATTTGTGATGAATTCTCCTGGAAAGGGCTCTGTGTTTAGAGGTCCTCCACTGGTCCTTGACACTCAAGGCCAGCTCGGGTTGGGCTGGCACAGAGAAGGACATTTCTGAGACCCCTCAGTGCAGGCAGAGAGCACAGACCCAGAACTCAGAGAAGGGCAGGCTGCTGGGAACTGCAGTCCATGCTGGGAGCTGAGCTTGGGTAGCCAGGGAGGGGATGGGGGGTTGATTCCACGCCCCCTGCCAACTGCATCCCTGCCCAGCCGCAGCCCGAGGTCCTTCCACGGTAGACCCAGCCCCCAACCCATGTTCTGAAGATGAGCCTCATCAGGGTGCAAAGAGCTTCAGGGCCTCAGTCGCCAAAGGGATGGATTGAGCTGCTGCAGACTCAATAAATATTGTGCTCAAGAAGCCCATATACTCTGAGTCACAGCCTCGCCACTGCCAACGATCAAGAAACGACCATCTTCCCTAGCATACTGAAACTACAGTTTGTGATGGGAGAACTGCTGAGGTGAAAGGGAACTGGGATCGCATGGTGCCCTGGACCACCTAGGCCTCTGGAGAAGATGGAGCTTGGAGCTCAGGGTGATTCCCCACTTTACCTTGCAACCCCAAGTGTAGGGAGGAACATTTTCTTTACTCTCTACAGTGTAGTGAGATCAAGCTAGAATGTTACAGAAAACTTTACCAAAGCTCAGGAGGAACAAAAGGGAATAAACCCAAAGTAATACAAAACCAGATGATCTGGTTCAAGACCTACAATTGGTTCATGTTCATTGTGGAGCCCTCACACAGTTGCCCCGCACCGGGATGGACCCCGGCTTGGACTCTTGCCAGAAACTGCCTTTCCCCTCTCTTCCGGGATCCTGGAGGTCCATGTCCAAGTAAGTGAGATGAGATTTACCCTCCAACCTATCTAAGACTTGCCTTCTGATTTCTAGGTTCTGTCCCAGAACCGACCTCTTGCCTGGGTAATTAAGGCAGGGAATATCCAGCAAATATCTCTAGGAAGAAGCACATCTCACACCTCAGCATCGTGAGCATAGAGAAATGTAATCCCATAGCCTCTCACATGAGCAAGAAACACAGAATTTAAAAGCAAAGCGCTGTTTTCCTAGTCTAAGCGGGCCTAGCCCACTCGAAGACTTGGTCTTCAGCCTATGTTTCCTGCTCATTCTTTCAGTTCTCTGTGGCAGTAAAGCCATGCCCTGCTTGGCTGGAGTCCTAATGCACCCCTGCCTAGCTCTTGCCAACTCCCTGCCCCATGCATGGTTCTGGTTGCAATTCCCTAGAACTCCTATTTGCCGGCTGGGTCCCTACATCGACCAGATGCATCATTTGTATCCACAATAAAACCTGGCTTCCAGCACTGACAACTCCTTACCCAACCCTATAGCTGACCCTACTCTCTGACACCAATTTGAATAAAGGCGAAAAATCATCCCAAGACTTCTTAGAACTTATGAATGGAGGGTCTAGTTGTCCTTTTATCAAGGACCATCCACATTGCTGAGTGAGATGACAACCTTCAGGGCAACAGATGGAGAACTCTTCATTCTCCGGAATTCTCAAGAGAAGTTGAGTCCCCCCCAAGAGGTCTGGAAATGAACAGAACTGTTCTACTTGAGGCAGGAATTTGCTTGATACTCTGAAGAGGGAAGAGAAAAAAGAAAAGAAAGAGAAAGAGCTGGCAAGATGGCCAAAAGTTGAAAGTGAACCATCTCTTCAATCCCTGCCTCCTCTAACCTTCATCAAGTCTACAAAAACTCAGCAAATCCCAGAAGTGATTAGATGGCATATGGACACCAGCCAAGGAGAGGATGCAGACAGGCCTGGAAGTGGAGCATCTGAGGCATGAAACACTAAGTGAAGGAGATCAAGAAATCACAGGTTCATCGCACAGGCCACAGATTTGAAGTTCTGGTCAACTTTAACAGATCTCTAAGGGTCAGGAGGTCCCAGCTCATAGCTTAAAGTATAATCGTTATAGCCACCATTTTACTGAGTACCGACTATGTGGTAAATTTTGCATAATTTGTTTTTTTTTAAGCCTATATAACCCTGTGAGTTAGGTACTATATCCATCATAGTGATGAGGAAACTGAGGTTCAGAGTGGTTAAATAACTTCCCCAAGGGACTTCCCTGGTGGCACAGTGGTTAAGAATCTGCCTGCCAATGCAGGGGACATGGCTTTGAGCCCTGGTCCAGGAAGATCTCACATGCCGCGGAGCAACTAAGCCCGTGCGCCACAACTACTGAACCTGTGCTCTAGAGCCGGCGTGCCACAACTACTGAAGCCCGCGCACCTAGAGCCCGTGCTCCCCAACAAGAGAAGCCACCGCAATAAGAAGCCCGCACACCGCAATGAAGAGTAGCCCCCGCTCACCGCAACTAGAGAAAGCCCGTGCGCAGCAACGAAGACCCAATGCAGCCTAATTAATTAATTAATTAAAATAACTTCCCCAAGATCATACAACTATTTTGTCAGAGCCGACCTTTTGGGCAGCTGAGTCTAAAATCCATGCTCTTCCCACTATGATGTGTTGGACTTTAGAAGTCTCCTAGTTCCCTTCCATCTTCAGCTTGGTTTCTTCCCATTTTCCTTTAGTCTGCTCCTGACAGCCCAGCTTGAGTCTATGGTGAGATCAGCTCAGTTAGACCACAGTCAGCCACTTTAGAAACATTTCTCAAACTCTTACCATTTGCCAGGAATTGTGCAAGACACTAAAGATTCCAACACAAACAATGACCAAGTGCTCGGTGCCATGATGGATACGTACCTATGGTACTATGGGACAGCACAAGGGGAGCCCATGTTCTGCCTTGGGGCAAGTAGTGGAGAGCAGGTCATTGGAAGTGCTGGGTGGTTCTTTGGCCAAAATGGACCACACACAGTCTCCCGAAGCCAAACAGCTGAGCCTAGAGCTCTCTAGGGGCTATTTCTTTTTTTTTTCACTTTATTCCTTTGCCAATCAGGAAAGAACAGAAAATGCAGAAGCCTTAACAGATGCAATCCTACGCTGAAGGAAAGGAAAACTCAAGCTAACATTTTCTGAGTATCTATGTGCCAGGTACCCCTTCAGTTCCCACAACTTCATTTTCCTGCAAGAATCACAGGGTAGTTAAATAACTTAACCTAGGGCGTTCAGCTGGAAAAGGCAGAGCTGGGCTTCAGACCCAGCCCCACCTACTCCAAGGGCCATGAACGATCTTTGTCTCACCGCCTCTGGGCAGAAGCTGCTGGATGCCCACTTGAATCGACTGGTTGATTAAACGTGGGCACAGTATGTGGCATGTGCTGCATGGGACTGTACCAACCTGCCCTTGTTGGACCCTCCCCACGTCAAGGGATACAAAATAGTGAAACGTCTGAGGGCTCGGGGCCTTGCTTGTCCACGCTCTTCAGCCTCTTCGGCACCGAAGAGCCTGCCCTCAAGGCTGCCTTGATCCCCTTCATCTCCACCTGTCCTGCGCATCCGGGAAGCCTGAGCACCAGCCTCAGGAAAATGTCAGCCAGGCCTGGCCAAGCATATGCCTGTGTCATTGGCACCACGGGGAGCTCCAGCTGTCGGGAAGTGGAAGAACCCGGTGCCAGGGGCGGGGCAGGTGGCATGTCATCGGCCCCGCCACTGCTCTGAGAACCCTCCCACCTACTCTTGGCTTCCTCACTGATACAAGGGCTGCCCACGAACCTTCCTCCCCCATGTCCATGGCAACCCACCGGCCCGCGGTGCCATGCCAACCCACGAGCTGGCAGAGACACTACCGTGGCGAGATTCCCTCTGCCACCTGCCCGTTGTCACTCTCCGTTGATCGTCACTGCCCTTGCACGGGGCTGCAGTCCCAGGCTCCAGGCTTCCAATCTGCTCTCTGGGAGGCTGACAGAGGATGGGCAGGGCTCGGGGAGACCTCCGTTCCTCACTCCCACCAGCTCCTTGCCCAGGGCCTGGATGTTGGAACAAGAGCTAGGAGCCCAGATGGTAATCACTGCCATCTAATTATGCATGCATATGACATCAGCCAAAAGCATTTGACGGTCTCCTGCAGGCTCGGGCAGATCAAATGAAGAGGCGCGCGGGTTCGAGGATTACTCCAGCAGGGTAACGGCTGACAAGACTGCCTGCTGCCACTCAGGCGGCCACTGGCAGGCTGTCTCCTCCCATCACACTCCTCAGTCTTCACCTAAGGGAAGAGGAAAAGCTGGGGCCAGCGGGGGCTGGGGTCCTCCAAGGTGCGCGGCTCTTGGCCTTTCCCTAACCATGACCTGCCAGTCACAGTACTGAAGACCTTGAACTTCACCAGGAGAGAAGCAAAGGGTTCGTGTGTCCCCAGAAGGGCAGCTAAGTGCGCATGGAGAATTCTGTTTATGTCCCAATAACCACGAAGGAGTCCCACGTTCTTCTGAGATTACCATCTCTATCTCACCAGTTGATAATCCTTATCTAAAAGGAAACTTCAACCCATGTGGCACTTTTTTGCAATTAATTGGGAACTATTATTGCCTTGGCCTTGCCCAGTTTCCTGAAGGTTAGATACCCTAACCTTGGTTTTATTATCTTTCTGGAACCTAAGATACTTAGCACATGCCTTGCACACGTTAGGGGCTCAAGACATGTTTCTTGAGCTCAATTTCACAATTCAAGTCAGCTGCTCTCCGGTTATCTGCTATGACAGGTACCATGCCAGACACTGGGAGACAGACATGAGCAACCCACAGTTCCTGCCCTAGAAAATTCTCATCTAACCCACTAAGAGTTAATTGTGAATGACGGCAGAAAGGGAAGAGGGGTCCTCAAGAAGGAAAAAAGTGGGAGAATCATCAGAGAAGGAAGAGTTTAGGCGACGGATCAGCAAGGACTTGATGAGGGTTTCAACATTTGCATCGTCAATGTGCATTCACTGCACCCACTGTGTATGAGGTGGGGGGTTCGCAGAGGGTCTCTGACCTCAAGGAATGTACAAGGAAGTCGAGGGAGCAGGACATGTCTGTACAAAGATAGCATTGCTTCCTATACTCATCACTTAAGAAGCAAGAGAATGGCATGGAGAAAGCCCTGGTGACCACAGCAGTCAGAGGGCTTCATGGGCTGTTGGGATTTGCCAGAGCAGAGCAGAGTCAGTCTCTGAGAGCAGGATGGGGAAGGCAGGATGGAGCAGGGAGCCAGCACTTAGGTGCCCCTCGGGTGGGCTAGGTGCTGCGGAAGCTGACCCAGCTGAGGATAATGACATTTGAGGCTCAGTCTGGTGAACAAGCAGGTACCAAGGGACAGAGCTCTCTCCTGCCAGAACTAGAATTCAGGTGCATAAACAATGTCATCAGAACTGGTACATGGCATCAAGGCGGGGCCAGCAAAGAGGATTGCGGAGGGTTCTCCCCTGGGTCCCTTTGGAGTAGCCCTGGACACAGGATTCCCTCTGGCCTGGACACAGGGTGAGGCCTGCTTCATGGGAAGGACCAGAACTCCAGCTGTGGGCAGGATAAGCTAGAACAAGAGGGAAGGGCATTATTGGCAGAAGCACGGAGTTAGAAAAGACACAGAGGTGGAATTTTTGTATAGCATGCTTCTGGTCCAGTTGGGAAATATGTTCTATCGGAGTGCAATATTAAGCTTAAAGAGTATTACTTATTACATTGGGGAATACAGATAGGGGCTAGACTGTAGGGGCGAGCTGAATATCAGACAAAGGAGTTTGGGAATTTTTCTGGAGGAACTCTAGAGCTGAAGAGATATAGATACAGTGCAGGTGGAGGATTGCATCTAGGTAAGGTGACCCTTGGGATCTCACATTATCTATGGAAAATCCAAAAAGAGAATAGCAAATACTCTCATAACCAGTGGGAGAGTTCCAGGTAGGAAGCAAGGAAAGAGATTGACTCAGGCAGTGCGTGCGTGCGAGTGAGAGAGAGAGAGTGTGTGTGCGTGCAGGGCTAGGTGCTGGACAAGAATAGCCATGCTTACGTTGTGCTCTCTGTGTTCACCCCACACCTGGCTTTGGGTCCAGGGCTCAGCTTTGGAATTAGACTTGGTATAAAGACAAGGCAACACCAGCTGCCAGTTCATACCTTTCCCTCCAGCAGCTTTCTTCTCCTTTCCCTCCTCTTCCCTCTCTCTTGGTCTCCAGACAGGATGCCTTCCCTACTTCCACGTCCTTCCCCAGCAGCATGACTTCCTTCCAGCCACAGGGAAGCGGGTGTGTCAGGTTGTGGATCACCACAGAAGGGTTGACACCTCATGGGTAATGAAGAGAGAAAATGTATCAGGGATGTTTAGGGGAGATGACAGCTGATCACAGAGACCTCCTCCTCGCCCAGATGTATTTTGTCAACTGATCACTCAGCAGACCGGAGTTGGAGTTCAGTCAATACCCCTGGGTGCTCCGGAGAGACGGGGACTCTTTTGATCCCAGATGCGCATAACTCTGGTCTTAGCCACACTCCCGCTCTTCCCGTGGTGGGGAGGAATGAGGAGGGAACAGACTCCCTTTGAAGCTCATCCTGGGACGGGGCAGAGCTTCCTTTCCCTGTAGAAAAATGAGAGCGGCAAGCTGTGATGTGCTTGGAAATCAAATCCGCTGAGAGCAGAGAAGATGCTCTGGCCAGGGGTACTGTGGCTTTTTGCGTGGCCCTGACTTTCCCATGGCTCCTCCAGCCTGCGTTGACAACAACAGAGCCATGTGACCGTGAAAAGCCACCAAATCTCTCTGAACTTCAGCCTCATTATCTGCAAAACAGGCAGGATTCTGTATTTTCTTAACTCTAAGACGCCATTGATTTTAAGACCCATCATTGTTTTATTTACCACTAAGAAAAAAAAGTAAATGCTACCAATTAAACTATGACATGCCCTCAATTGTAAGACCCATCCCGATGTCAGAAATGTTAAAGTGAGAAAAAATGTCAGTGTGAACATTTATGAAATAGGATAATAATAATTCTCAGTGCAAGAGGTTTTCGAGAGGATCAAGTGAGCTGAGAAGCAGGGAACGTGTTTTGTAAACTCTGCACCCCAGGGACAGGGCGTGAAAAGATTCAAGATGGACCTGAGCTCTGTGCCCCTAGGAGCATTTCTTGGCCTCTCAAATTGGGTGGGCACATCCTTCATGGGTGGTCGTGAGGCTTACACACAAAGCATGTCACCCAGTACCTGACCATTATTATAGTCTGCCCAGAATGGTTCTTTATCTGTGGAGGGGAGAGTAAAACCACCTCCTAGGGGTGTCACAAGGATTAAGAGACAACTGATGTATTCGTATAGTAGGATTTCAAAAACATGAGCTCCTTCTAATTCCTTTTCAGTGCTTATCACGTTCTGCCATTTAGTATATTTACTTGTGTACTTATCTATCTTGTTCTTTATGGTGATTTATGCTCACTTAGCAGAGGCAGGGTGGAACTGTGGCGATAAAATGGGTTTTAGAGTCAGACAGAAAGACCTAGATTCAAATCCAGGGACACTGCTTACTCACCAGTGGAGTGACCTTGGATAAATTGCTTCATTTTGTTAAGCTTCCATTTCCACATCTAAAAATATCATCTCTAAAAATACTCCAGGGACTTCCCTGGTGGCACAGTGGTTAAGAATCCACCTGCCAATGCAGGGGACATGGGTTCGAGCCCTGGTCAGGGAAGATCCCACATGCTGCGGAGCAACCAAGCCCGTGCGCCACAAATACTGAGCCCACGTGCCGCAACTACTGAAGCCTGCACGCCTAGAGCCCATGCTCCACAACGAGAGAAACCACCACAATGAGAAACCCGCGCACCGCAAGGAAGAGTAGCCCCCGCTCACCACAACTAGAGAAAGCCTGCGCGCAGCAACGAAGACCCAACGTAGCCAAAAATAAATTAAAAAAAAAAATACTACAGTGGAAGTGCCTGGCTCGTGAAACATGAGTAGTAATATTCGTTGAGTGTGCGAATGAAGAGGCAAGAGAGAAGCTGCCCCAGTTGGCCTCCTTTCCAGTTGCTCATGCGAAAACCTGGTCACCCTCTTCTGCTCTCTAACCCCCTCACCTGATGAGTCACCAAGTTCTGGTCATGCTGTCTCCTTAATAGTTTATAATCTCTTTCTCCTTGTTGTCTTGCTGGTAATCTCTCAACCCAGGCCACCAGGCTTTCCAGGCTGAATTCCCGCAGGAGCCGCTACAAGATCTTCCATAGCAGATGCTTCTTGCTGCCTACCCAGAGTTGCCTCTCAGGTGTCCAACTCTCTCCCACGTGGTGCAAAGGTAAGTCTGGATTCACCAGAGCCAATCATGGTAAACTCATTCCCCTTGTCCGTGATTCATTTAGGAAGGGGCAGGGGACCCAAACCTGGCCAGTGAGGAATAGGAGGACATCTGCTGGGGTCTTCAAGGAAGGGTTTCCTTGCTGATAAAGAGAGACATACAGGAAGAGACGTGTCCTCCTGTTCCACCGAAGGCTGTCGCGTCTGTGCAGGTAGCCATCTCCCACTGTGAGGGGTCACGGCCAACATGCTGAGGACCGCAGAGCAGGAAGATGGGAAGGACCTGGGTTCTCAATGGCAGGATGGAGCTGGACGCAGTGTCCAAGCCTGGACACTCCCTGAGGCCCTGCTGCTCTCCACGTGAGATGAATGTTTTCCAGAAGCCTTGGGAAACGAATACAAGTACACATTTGACAACAGTGTCAGAACCAGAGTTGGAACTTTATCAATAGTTGTGGAAGGAAGGAAAGGAGGAAAGGGGAAAAGGAAAAAAATGAAACTGCCTTTTACCCCTTGCTCTCCGTCTAGACAGTTGTCATGGGTTTTTAGGCTCTGCATATGGGAAGAGAAGATTCCTTCCATAGAGTGTTATAAACATGCACTTGATGCATTCTCCTGAAAGAGCAAGTGAGTGAAGCTGAAGAAATGTTTCCTTCCAATAACAAAATAACATGAGGCTATAAAGCTAGAGTATCCCAATGGCCTCGTAAGCTTGGAGGGAGAATGAAACACTTTAAAAAAAAATTGTAAGAGGCAGCCCTGTCTAATTTCTCTTAAGTGTCTTCTGGTGTCAATAATAGACAGTGCATCTGGTGTGGGAACTGTCTTGGTGGGGAGGGTAAAGAATAGGGTGATGTTCACTGCGCTCCTTTCCTTCCTCCCTTTTTTCCACAAATATTGATAAAGTTCCAACTCTGATACTACAGCTACAGGCTCTGGACATTTCCAGATTTGTCCAGACTGTGGCGTGGGTAAGGCTGTGTCAAAGAGCTGAGCACTGCACCGAGTGCCCTGGGAGGGGCGCTGCTGAGGCAGGGGGAAGGCAGAGGCTGGAGGGTGGGCTGACTGACCTGTGGGTGGCAGGGCCCGATGGCAATGGCGGTGAGGCAGTTGATGGTTCACTGCTGAGAGAGAGGGGAATTGTATTAGTTTCCTATCGCTGCTATAACAAATTACCACAAGTTTAGTGGCTTAAAACAGCACAGGTTTGTTATCTTACAGTTCTGGAGGTCAGAAGTTCAAAATGGGTTTCACGGGGCTAAAACCAAGGTGTCAACAGAGCTGCATTCCCTCCTGGAAGGTCTAGGGGAGAATCCATTCCCTGGCTTTTTGCAGCTTCTAGAAGCTGCCCACTTTCCTTAGCTCCTCCACCCTCAAAACCAGTAACACTGGGCCAAGTTTTTCTCAAGCTGCCATCTCTCTGGTTTGTCCCCTTTTGCTCTTTCTTCTATCTTTAAGAGCCCTGATGATCACATTGGACCCACTTGAATAATCCAGAATAATCTCCCTATTCTCAGGTCAGCTCATTAGAAGCCTTAATTCCATGTGCAATTTTAATTCCCGTTTGCCATATTAAATGGTATATTCACAGGTTCCAGGGATTAGAGTGTGGACATCTTCAGTGGAGGTTGGGGGACATTGCTCTGCCTACTAGTCTGCCTTCTGATGCCCAAAGATACATGTCCATCCAACAAGCAAAACACAAATGCATTCACCCCACTTGTGGTACCAAACTCTACATTAGTCAGGGTTTAACCAGAGAAGCAGAACCAGTAGAAGGTGTATATTAAGAGATTTATTGCCAGGAATTGGCTTACAAGACTGTAGCGGCTGGCTAGGCAAGTCTGAAATGTGTAGGGCAGGCTGGAACTCTGGAGCATGGCCTGAAGCTGCTGTCCACGGGTGGACTGTCTTCCTCTCTAAGGGAATCCTCAGTTCTGCCTTTAAGTGCCTTTCAGTGGATTGCATCAGGCCTGCCCAGATTATCTAAGATAACCTCCCCTACTTAAAGTCACCTGAGTATGTATTTTAATCACATCTACATTAGACCTTCACAGCAACACCTAGATTAGTGTTTGACTGAATCACTGGAGACTGTAGCCTAGCCAAGCTGGCACATGAAAGAGACCATCACACAGATGAGGTGGCTCCCTAAGGACCCAGTCCTCTGCCTCGGCCTGTTTACCACAAGCTCCTATAAACCTGGAATGGATGCTCAGTCCTGAGGTTGGTCCTCTCTATGGAGTTAAATGGGCCTGGGGAGCCCTAGAAGCCCATTCTGCTTTTCTGCTCCACCGTTCCCAGAGATTAGAAGCTTCTAAGGACAAAGGCCAGGGTTTTGTGTTTATATATCTATATCTAGCAGGACCTAAGCTAGTGCTCCTTGTATAGGAGACACTCAGGCAATGCTGGTTGGAAGAATTTTATCTCTGTTAAATAAATGTATTCTACCCTGTTCCCACCCTGCGAGCCCACTATGGCAGCTACAAATTTTACCGCGTTTCCAGCTATTAATTCAGATGTTGGTGTAATACAGTGTCATATATGGCCAAGTGGCATTGGTGGGATAATGGGGAATCATCCTAGGAGTGGAACTGGTGTGGGTGATGGTGAAATACAAGTAGAGGAAGAGGCCATGGCATCTCTTTGTAGAGACGTTCACAAGCAGAAAAGAGCCCAGTCTGGCTGCATCAGAATGAATATTGACTTATCTAGAGACAAGTGTCCTCAGAATGGCCTGACAGCCTGGGAGTCTCTCGTTCCTGAGTGTTCAGATTTTGGGGAAATCCAGGATGCCTTTGCATCAAGGACATAGAGAAGAGCATGATGGGCTGGCCCTTGGAAAACATTTTGTCTTAACCCCTTGTTTTATAGAAACTCAGAGAGGGACAGTGATTTGCCCAAAGTCACACAGCCAGCCACAGGCAGACAGACCTGGAACTAGAACCCGGGCTTGTGATTCAGATGCACTTTTCACTTCTCACCATGCCGTCGTGTCAACCTCGGTGATATCATGTACCAGGATACCCAGAACTCAACCTATGCATCTAGAAGGGTTAGGCATATTTCTCCAAAGTTCACTGATACATTCACTGGTGGAATATACAAAAATTGACTTAGAGATGGCTTTACCATCTTCCCCTTCAATGATTTCCAAAGGCATGTCCAATAATCATTCATTCTTTTTTTTAAATAAATTTATTTATTTTATTTATTTCATTTTTGGCTGCATTGTGTCTTTGTTGCTGTGCGAGGGCTTTTCTCTGGTTGCGGTGCGCGGGGGCTACTCTTCGTTGCAGTGTGAAGGCTTCTCATTGCGGTGGCTTCCCTTGTTGCGGAGCACGGGCTCTAGAGCACAGGCTCAGTAGTTGTGTCGCCCGGGAGGGCTTGAACCCGTGTCCCCTCCATTGGCAGGTGGATTCTTAACCACTGTGCCACCAGGAAAGCCCTAACCATTCATTCTAAATACAAACGGTTTGTGACTTAAGAAAAGTTCCTTGTCCATTCTCTTCAACCAAGTTACCTCCCTGAAGTCCATCCAATGCAGAAATTCTGGAGCCCTCACTATTTACACAGGATCATTGGTTACTTGCGATTGACAGGCTTGAGCCATCTCATGAAAACCAAGCCCAAGTAAAAATGTTTACGTCGCATGTATAGGGGTTCAGAACAGGCCTCCCCACAGTAAGCCACTTCGGCAAGTGTATTATTTTGAGCTAAAGGCAATCAAGACCTTGTGGACTCAAAAGAAGTTACTGCCCTTCTACTACCTAGAAGAATTTGAATTGGGGATTTTTCCCAGAAAAAGAGTTAAAACTCCCACAGATAAATTTTATCTAGGTGGGTCCATCTTATGGCAAACATCTAATTACCCAACATCCGCTCTTCTTCTTGTATCCTGTGAATGACCCTCCTGTCTTTGAGGTCCGCAGGCCCCTCTCCCATTCCTTAGCTCAGGATGGCATATATACCTCATTTTACCTTTGTGTCTCTGAACCTCTCATGTATGTGGGGTTCCTGTACATACAAATTAGTATTAATTTCCTCATGCTAATCTGTCTCATGTCATTTTAATTATTTGACCAGCCAAAAGAATCAAAGAAGGGAAGGGGGAAAGGAAATTTTCCCCTTCCCCAAATATGTAACTGGATTATGAACAAGAACAATTCACGGATATAGTCATAACATTTTTGTTTCCCACTGTCCCTGTATGATTCATTCCATGGGGGCAGTTTTCCCTTTGCCTGTAATGATAATCTTGGTTCCGGGCGTGTTCCATAGCTGGGTGGCCATGGTGGGCAGAATCCTAAGATGACCTCCAAGACTGCAGCCCACTGGTGCACACATTCTGTAAAATTCCCTCCCCTTGAGTGTGGGCAGGACATGTGAATATGCTGGGATAGTTACTCCTGTGAGTATGTCACACTACATAAGGCTCCTTCATAGCAGACTGGATGGAGACTGTCCTGCTAGGAGCTAAGGACCCAGGCTGACTGTCAGCAAGAAAATGGGGATATCAGTCCTACAACCACAAGGAACTGAATTCTGCCAACAGTTTGGAAGAGGCTCCCAAGCTTTAAATGAGAACCCAACAGCAGACACCTTAATTTCAGCCTTGTGAGACCCTGAGCAGAGAACCCGTGCCCAGGCTCCTCACCTATGGAAACTGTGAGATAATAAATGCGTATTGTTTTAAGGCACTAAGTTTGTGGTAATGCGTTACACAGCAGTAGAAAACTAATAAAGTAACTTCCTAGCATTCTATCAAAGCATGAAGAGAAAATAGTATTTATATAGTACAGTGAGATAAACGGGCAAAGGTACCCAAAGCTGGGGGCACTGCCCTGGTGCTCGAACACGCCCCAGGCCTCAGTCAGCCACTCTGACAGATGAGGGGCTCCATGTCTACTCCCACCTGTCAAGAAGCCCGAGGACACAACATAAACTGATTAGAACCAAATAGTCCCAAGACGGTGGACTTCCACTAGAACTTAGGCCTCAGTATACGCGCATTGTAACATATCAGCACACTAAATGACACACCCACAGGTGCCATGACAGCTCCAAGGCTGACCATAAAGTTCAAAAAGTGGGCGGTGGCCCAATTTTTGGAAATCCCCGCCCCTTCCCCAAAATAGCTGGAATACTCCTCCCACTCATTAGCCTATGAAATCACCCACCCCTATAAAAACTGACAACCCCATACTCTGGTGCCGCTTTCACCTTCCGAGATGGCCCACACTCTGTCTGTGGAGTATGTTTCTCTCTAAATAAATCCACTTCTTACCTATCACTTTGTCTCTCACTGAATTCTTTCCACAATGAGACATCAAGAATCTGAGCTTCATTAAATCCTGAGACCAGGTGTGCGATCTCAATTAAAAGACCACGGGTTCAAGTCCCAATCTAGGTTTTGGCTGGGTTTGAGTCCTAGAGCATGGATTCAAGTCCCAATCTGAGATGCACGGTTTCGGTTTGAACATTTGGCAATAATAATTTGATTTGGTGTTGAAATCGAGCAGGACCCTGTGGGCCCCTCCTGGGTACAAAAGGCCCCCTGTGTCCCCTGTTTCTTGTCTTGTAGAAAAAGGCTTTAGTCTCCAAGGCCTTCCCTCAGTTCCAAAGAGCAGACTCAAGCAGTTACCAATTAGGGAAGTGAGGGAATGCAGAAACAAAGGGAAAGCAATTAAGCAAGAAAAGTGGTTAACAGTTCGGCAATAAAACAGAATCCTAGTTCCTCCTCAAGGAATATACATAACAATCTAATGCATATCTTTCGGGTTGTTCTGCGGAAACAAAGATCCCCATCCAGGTGGAGGATGCTGACCACAAGCACTAAACCCCAGAGTAATAGGAACCAGAATGTTGATGATTAAGACTCCTGAAACACCACCCTGTTACCTCACCACCAGCCAATTAGAAGAAAGTCCACAAACTGCAACCTTCACCCCAACTGTTGCCTTTTAAACCCTCCCCTAAAAGCCATTGGGGAGCTTGGGTCTTCTGAGTCTGAGCTGCCCAATCTCCCTGCTTGGTGCCTGCAATAAACACTGTACTTTCCTTTACCACAACCTGGTGTCAGTAGACTGGTTTGCTGTGCAGCAAGTAGACCCAAGTTAGGTTTGGTGGGAGTGTCAGTGCCACATTTTTCTCCCACTCCAGCAGTACCCTGCTGCCTCTGGAACGCTTACCTTGGAAGAGGGAAGCACGATTCTCTCCTGTGGTCCAGCAATGGCATCCCCTTGTTGGTGACCCTGACTCCACATCCTTCTCACCCTAATCAGAACGCTTCTTCCAGGCTGCTGGCCCTGATGGCCACCGACAGGCCCTTCTTAGGAGTGCCCACCTGATACTGGAGCATAAGGATTCTGGGAGTCTGGGGGCCCTTCAGGCCTAAACATCTTCAACCTCTGTTCCCACACTGCTGAGCTGTGGTTCTGGAGACTGCAAGCTTCACTCAGGGTGGTCAGGCAATCACCCCTCTCCTTGAGGACCCTCAGGCCTGTCTGGGCTCCAGTCAACATCGCAGCCTGGGCCCAGTGGATGGAGTGCTAAGCCCCTTCCCAGGGACCCACCAGTTTCCGCTTAAACTTTAATCGAGTTCCTTCCAATTCTCCCTCCTCCACTCCACCTCACCCCCTGGTTGAAATCTTATCTCTTTTTGGGCTGAGAAGGAGACTGTTATTCTCCACAGTCTGGTTTATGATATAAAGTCTGTGCTCTGAGCCCTCTGGTTTTGGCTTTTGATATTTAAAGCCAAGCTTTTGAAATTCAAAAATACCCTTTTTTCTCTCAAGCACCTTGCCCTTAGAATTGAAATCCATGGCTCTCAATACCATTGCCTCTACAATAGATTTACAAAAGGCTACTTAAGAGCTCAAAAGCCAGGAAAGGGACTCTTTGTTCTCTCTGTATGGTCCCTACCCTAAGAGCAATGCAGAGAAGGTGCTGCTGCCACTGGAACGGTGAAGCGGAGAAGTGAGGGGGTTAAAGAACTGGACAGGCACCAGTTTAATATCAAATGTTTACCATGAGGCATTTATAAAACACTGAGGTGTGTTTCCCCAAGGCTTAGCTAGGTGTGGTTTTCATGACTCATTCCAGCAAAAGTACTAATAAACGCAGGAAACAGTGCCTTTATAAATATTGACACAAATCGTTGACAGGTAAATTTATTGTGTTCATTTATGAGCATTTGTTAACGAACTTTCTGAAAATAATCTTAGAATTTATACAATGTGCAATTTTAAATACACCACTTATTTTATACTTGAAAGAGTACATTAAAATATTTATGAGAATCCACACATATACGGTCAACTAATTTTTGACAAAGGTGCAAAGGCACTCCAGTGGAAAAAGGGTGGTCTTTTCGACAAATGGTGCTGGGACAATTGGCTATTCATATTTTAAAATATTAACTTCTATTCATATATCCACCATTTACAAAAACTTACTCAAAATGAATCATAGTCCTAAATGTAAAACCTAAAACAACAAAACTTCTGGAAGAAAATATAAGAGTAAATCTTTGTGAACTTAGAGTAGGCAAAGACTTTTTTTTGACACGACACCAAAAACACCATTCATTAAAAAAAAATTGATAATTTGAACTTCATCAAAATTAAAAGTTTCTGCTCTTCAAAAGATAGTGTTGAATGAAAAGAGAAGCCAAGGACAGGGAGAAAATCTTAGAAGATGTCTTATAAAGGACTTGGATCCAGGGTGAATAAGGAGCTTTAAAAATTCAATAATACAAACAACACAATTTTTCCAAATGAGCAAAAGATTTGAAGACATTTCACCAAAGGAGATGTATGGATGAGCACATGAGAAGATGCTCAACATCTTTAGTCATTATGGAAATTTAAATTAAAACCACAATGAGATACCACTAACAGAATGATTAACATGAAAAGGCTGACCTGATAGAGTATTGGTAGGGAACTCTCATACATTGCTGTTGGGAATGTAAAATGGTACAACCACTTGGGAAAAGTTTGACAGTTTCTTAAAAAGTTATACATACACCTACCATATGGCCCAGCCATTTCTATTTTAGGTATTTGCCCAAGAGACGTGAAAGCAGATTCCATACAAAGACTCTTATGAATGTCTAGAGCAGTTTATTTGTACTAGCCTCAAACTGGAAACAACCCAAATGTTCATCATCTGGGGAATGAATAAACAAACTGTGTATATCCATACAATGGAATACTACTCAGTAATAAAAACGAATGAACTATTGACACCCTGGATGAATCTTACACTGAGTGAAAGACACTAGACAAAAAAGAATACATACTGCATGATTCCATTTATATACAATTATAAAAATGCAGACTGATCTCTAGTGATAGAAAGCAGATCCATGGCTTGCCTGTAGGGAGAATGGGCAAGAAGGGATAGAGGAGGACAGACAGGGGCAGGAGGAATGGATCACAAAGGGGCATAAGGAAATCGGGGTGGAGGTGATGGATATGTTTATCATCCTCATTATGGTGATGATTTCACAGGTAGATAGATATGTCAAAACTTACCAAATTGGACATTTTAAATACGTGCAGTTACTTGTCGTTATACCTCAATAAAGCTGTGAAAAAGATATGTGCGTAAAAGCAACGTGTGTTTCTGGGTCTGTCGTTGTTAGAAATGACAGACTTCCAACAATCAGGGACAGAGTTCTAAGAAAATTCATGCGTACCTTCTAAAGCCTAAACTTAGTCACATCCAGCTACATATGGATCTCAAAGATTCCCTTGTTAACCTCATTAAATGTTGTACACAAAATGGACATTTTTTACACGTGCTTACAATAAAATAGATAACTAATTTTTATTTTATTTTATTTTATTTATTTATTTTATTTTTGGCTGCGTTGGGCCTTTGTTGCTGCGTGCGGGCTTTCTCTACTTGTGACAAGCGGAGGCTACTCTTTGTTGCGGTGCATGGGCTTCTCATTGCGGTGGCTTCTCTTGTTGCGGAGCACGGGCTCTAGGCACGCAGGCTTCAGTAGTTGTGGCTCGTGGGGTCTAGAGCGCAGGCTCAGTAGTTGTGGTACACGGGCTTAGTTGCTCCACGGCATGTGGGATCTTCCCGGACCAGGGCTCGAACCCGTGTCCCCTGCACTGGCAGGCAGATTCTTAACCACTGTGTCACCAGGGAAGTCCCTAATTTTTAAATGTTAATAGCTTATCAATAACTGAAACCAAGCAGGACCTGCGGGGCCCTCCTGGGTACGAATCCTTTCCACTTCTTCCATTTCTTGTTTGTAGGAAAAAGGTTTCAGCCTCCTAGACCTTCCTGAATACCAAAGGGCATATTCACCCTGTTACCTCACTACCAACCAATCAGAAGAAAGTCACACACCCAGCAGCCTTTTGCATTGTCAACACATGTGTCTCCTCGGACAATTCATTTCCAAGTGTTAGACAAGAGTCCACTCTTGGGCCCTGGAAGGGGTCCCTCTTCTGGTAACACAGCTACAGGAGGGGAGAGTGATCAAGAAGAAAAACTGTACTGAGAAAGGCCAGGATGGGGAGAGGAAGGGAAGGCAAGAGTGGGTTATTGAGCCCCACATAGCCTGTAGGCACGCCAATCCTAACAAGCTGTCTATGTGCAGGTGCTTCACTTGTTATCTCAGTTCATCCTTAAAATCCTACAAGTTAAGTAATACTGTTAAACTCCTTAAAAGGTGAGGAGACTGGCATCTGGTAGAAAATTTGAATAACTTGCCTTAGGTTAGAAACCATAACAGCTGGAGGAATTTCCAACTGTATTAGTTTCCTAATGTTGCTTGGTGCCTGTACCAATTTAGTGGCTTGAAACAAAACAAATTTATTCTTTCACAGTTCTAGAGGTCAGAAGTTCAAAATGATTCTTATGGGGCTAAAATCAAGGTGGGTCTCCACCTTGTTCCTTGTGGAGGTTCCAGGGGAGAATCTCTTCCTTGTCTCTTTAAGCTTCTCAAGGCTGCCATCATTCCTTGGCTTGTGGCTACATCACTCCAATTTCTGCTTTCATCGTGCATGGCCTTCTCCTCCCTTTGACTCCTGTTATGAGGACCTACCTCCCTCTTATGAGGACCCTTGTGACTACATCGAGCTCTTAAAAACAAGAAACAACAGGCACAAAATAAAGTCATTGGGCCCCATGACAGCAAACCAAGACTTAATTGCAGTTTCAACCTCTCCTAGGAATGTGGTCTTTAAACAGACAACCTGAAATTTCCTGATCAGCACTAGCAAAGCAATCTGCACAATAAGACCCCTGTCACTCCCTTCGCCTCAAAAGAAGATGACCTGGCTGGAAACAATTCTTTCTTTTCTCTTGCTAAAAACTTCCTTGCCCTACCCTCCTTCTGCCTATAAAAACCTTCCATTTTGTACACATCCTCGGAATATCACCCTACTACTTGCTAGATGAGATGCTACCTGATTCGTAAATTGCTTAATAAAGCCAATTAGACCTTCAAATTTACTCTGTTGAATTTTGTTTTATTTCATTTTATTTATTTTTGGCTGTTTCAGGTCTTAGTTGCAGCACACAGGATCTTTGATGTGGCATGCACGCTCTTCATTGCGGCATGTGGGCTTCTCTCTAGTTGTGGTGTGCAGGCTCCAGAGCACGTAGGCTCTGTAGTTTGTGGCACTTGGGCTCTGTAGTTGAGGCGCACAGGCTCAGTAGTTGCAGCATGCGGGCTTAGTTGCCCTGCGGCATGTGGGATCTTAGTTCTCTAATCAGGGATCGAACCTGAGTCCCCTGCATTGGAAGGCGGATTCTTAATCACTGGCCCACCAGGGAAGTCCCTTAAATTTTATTTTTTTAACAGAGCCCACCTGGATAATCCAGGGTAATCTCCCCACCTCAAAGGTCTGATTTAATCACAGTTGCAAAGTCCCTTTTTACCATGTGTGGTAAGATAGTCACGGGTTCTAGGGATTAGGACACAGACATCTTCGGGAGCATTGTCTGTCGACCACACCAACCCTGGTTGACACGACTCCCTCGATCAAGAGGGGAGGCCCTTGCTGACCAGTCCCCAGTCCCCCTTCCCCATCCCACCTTCTCTCACTCCATCCCCACAGTGGGCACTGCAGCCAGAGCTCACAGCCTGGAAGCTTGTGGCATTTGAGTACCATGTTCAGCCCTATGCTGGGTTTGTGTAAGCTTTTCAGGATGGAATCATGTCTCTTTCATCTGCGTAGCCCCTATAGCCCACAACACAGAGCCCTGCACACAGGGAGACTTCGTATTTATTCAGCACCTGAGTGGCTCAATGGAGGGATGACACAAAAACATCAACTTTGTCTCCAACCACAAATGAAACAAAGATACATACATTTGCCACCATATGGAGGTTGTGTTTACTCTGTAGTGCAGTCCTGAGGGCTCATACCGCTCTAAGGGTATGTTGAAATCCTAACCCCCAATGTTATAGCATTTGGAGGTGGGGTCTTTGAGAGGGAATTAGGCCATGAGGGTGAAGCCCTCATGAATGGGATTAGTGTCCTTATAAAAGAGACCCCAGAGAGCTCCCTGACCCCTTCTGCCACATGAGAACACAGCAAGAAAACAGCCGTCTATGAACCAGGAAGTAGGCTCTCGCTGTAACAGGGAAGAGCCACATCTGACTACATGTTGCATCTGTTTCTCTTACTTTAACTTTTGCTCTCTGCTGCTCTTGTTCGCTAAAACGATGATACTGTCTATACATAATGGGCTGCCTCGGGGAACACTGCCCCTCTGCCTGAATGTTAAACCAAAGTGCCTTTGTTCAGACAAACATCCGGACCCTGTCCACCTGTGGGTGGCTATAAGAAAGAAGAAATTAACACATCCCCTTCCCGAGTCTGGCCATGCCAGGAGATATTTGCAAAACTTATGGCCTTTTTACTTTACTTCCTCATCTCCTCCCCCTCTCTGTGCTATAAAAGAAGCTGGCATCCAAACCCCGATAAGATTGTTATTTTCAGACTCTAGTCCGCCATCTTCTCCGTCTGCCAGCTTTCCGAATAAAGTCGTCTTCCTTGTCTCAACACCTCGTCTCTGATTTAGTGGCCTGTCCTGCAGCGAGCAGAGTGAGATTGGACTTGGTAACATCGCCAGACACCAAATCTTCCAGCATCTTCACCTTGGACTTCCCAGCCTCCAGAACTCTGAGAAATAAATATTTGTTGTTTAAGCCACCCAGTCTATGGTATTTTTGTTATAGCATAGCAAACAGAGCTAACCACACCACACAGAGCTAACACCTTTTTGTTACCTACGAGGGCCGCAAAGCTCAAGGAAGGGAAGGCCCCAGGCATTAGAAGCACCACCAACAATTTCATCAACCAACATTTTTTGACAGTGGGCAAAAGGCACTGAGTTAGATACTGGTTCATCTACTCCAATCCCTGCACACACAGGTGGCAGACGTTTGTGTGTGTGTGTGTGTGTGTGTGTGTGTGTGCTGCAGCCCCTATGGGATTGGAAATAGAGGTACTCAATATTCTTCAAGGCAGCCCTGCATTTCCATTTCTGGTGGATTAAATCCATTTCTTTGCTTATCTACCACCTCTGGGGACAAAGGGCTTTGAGGCCAGAGATTTACCCTTTAAGTTAAACTATAAGGCAATGACTCTTAAACAAAAATACTCCAGAGTTCCTCTGAGAATGTGTGAGTATGGGGAGCCAAGGAGCTGGGAATTGTTCTGGCCAAGAGTTTGGCACTTCCCTAAGTGGTGATGCTTTGTGTCCCCAGGATGGAATAGAGAAGAGAAATGGATACGAAAGAGGGAAAAGAAAGTGAGATGCTCTTACATAACCTTCCACCTCTTCATTAGTCAGATTCTCACATGTAGTTTGGAATACTGTAAATTTCCACCCTCACTCACCCTCCATCTAATAAAACTTTAGAAATATATGCTAATAGCAAACAAAGATGTCTTTTACCATCCCAGGGGTTTGGGACTCCATAGCATCTTTCTCTTGAGATGTTTTGACAGTAGCTGCTGCCCTGTGGACCTGCAGCAGCGTTCACACAATAAACAACAGACCACGACCACATGGGTAGGCAGGTGGAGTACTGAACAAATCTAGGGGGGCACCATTCACACTGTCATCACGCAGAGTTGTACATTCACTGTGACAGTTTTCCAGCAGATGGCAGTGACGTGTCTTGAGGAAGGAGCCCTTGTTTATAGGAGCTGAGGGCAGTGCTGTGATACCCAGAATGTCTGGTTCACCTATGTGACCTTGGGTTCTCTTCTTTAGAGAAATGGTGCTGGGAATACAAAGCTGGTCAGAGGGCTAAACCATCCCCACCTGTGTCCATGTGACATGTCCTCGATTGGGGATAGAAAAGTGACCTGGGTCTGATGAAGGCAAACTGAGCAGCTATGGGGAGTCTAACCTCCATCCTGGTCCCTGACCACATCCGGTGTGGAGTAAAGGGTACAGAATGAATGTCTTTCTCACTGCTATGTCCCCAGAACCCAGCCTAGTGCCTGACTCAGAAAGAGTGCACAGTACCAGTTAGTTGAGGGAATGAATGAATGACTGAAAGAAATGTTCCCAGCCACCTGTGGAGTACCTGGGTGAGTGTGTGCTTCCCTATCACCTCGTGCATTCTCTCCCTTGAGTCCTCGGAGAGAGACAACAAAAGCGATGCCCAGGGACCTCTCTGAAGGAAGGCAGAAGCTGCCAAAATGAATTCACTTAAAAGACCCCCCACCAGGAGGCAGCCCCTGGAGAGCCCGCTTTCTGGGGGAGCAAATCTCCTCCTTCATCACCATGTGCGGCCCTCGCTGCTATAGCTCACTCTGTCCAGCGGTCTGTCTAGCTCTCGGCAAAGCCGATTTGCCCAACTCACTTGCAAGTCTGAGAGGTAATCACTGGCTTCCTCCAGTGTTAATATTCCAACAGAACTTCCCAGAGCCAGGCTGGAGCCCCAGCTGGTTTGGTTGGGTGTGGCCCTGCCTCTCTCCTCCCACACTGCCCATGCTCTGCACGAGAAATCCACAGATAAGGCAGAAATAGAAACCAGGTGAAAGTCTGGGCTGGGGCCAAGAGACTCCTGCTGGGAATTGCCAAGGGCAGACTGCCTGGAACAGTCAGCTCGCTGGCCTTAGGGAGAAAGGCTGGGGGACCCCAGGGTCAGGCTTCAGGTGAAGAGGGCTCCATCCTACTCTACTTGACTCCCTAACAAGTCAAAATTCAGATTGGTGAGACCTGCAAATGGAAGAATAATTACAGGAGAGGAGGATGGGGGAGCCACATCCCCAGGAGACTTCCTTGTTTACCAGGCATGGTGTCTGCGATTGTCCTGGGGGTGGGGTGTCTGCAAGGAGCAGCAACACAGTTTGGGGGAATTTGTGAAGCCAAAGCAAGTTAGGGATGAAGGGATTGGCAAGGAAGGGACAATAAGGGATTTTGGCAGCCTGGAAACCTTTTCTGAGCATTTAAGGCAAATTCTATCCTATTCCTTCTCCCCTAAGTGATAGACACACTTGGGTATAAAAGAAGGTTACAAATAATTCTTCATACTTCACACTTCAGAAGGGATTTTCACATCCATCTCCTTGTGTGATTCTATAATAAGGTAGCAAGTAAGATCATTTTATTCCACTTTACAGATGAGGAAACTGAGAGCTTGGACAGTTGTCTTGAGCTCTAGGACAGAGCCGAGGCGGGAAGAAAATGGGTGGGGCTTGCTTTGGGCTTTCTCTTCCAGGATCCAGGCCTGGCGTCTCCTATTAGTACAGCCTTTCTCCCCTGGGATTCCCAGACCTTAACTATGATCATATCCAGTCTTCCTGGGAAAAATGCCTGTGTTACCTTGACTGGATTTGGGACCATTGATTCTTCACTCACTCAGATCTGGGGTTTCTCTCCAGTGATTTCTTAGAAGGTTGGTCACATGTATTTTGTTGGCTGTTATGACTATTCACATCCCTCTGAGGTCCTTTGTGAGGGAATAGGGTGGGACTGGGTCATTGTAACTTCCCACAGTAACAACGATGTCGTGATGTCAGCTGCTTTATTCCAGCTCTCTTCTTATTATGTCTGTTCCTATGTCTATTTGGCCCATGGTTTTGTTTATTCTGTTTTCTTAAAAGTTTTACCTTTTGGGCTTCCCTGGTGGCGCAGTGGTTGAGAGTCCGCCTGCTGATGCAGGGGACACAGGTTCGTGACCCGGTCCGGGAAGATCCCACATGCCGCGGAGCAGCTGGGCCCGTGGGCCATGGCCGCTGAGCCTGCGCGTCCGGAGCCTGTGCTCCGCAACGGGAGAGGCCACAACAGTGAGAGGCCTGCGTACCGCAAAAAACAAAAACAAACCAAAAGTTTTACCTTTTGGGGCCCTGGACACAGGACCATAAACTTATCCCATCAAACAGTAAATTTGCAGGGTTGGTATCGCTTCCATACAAACATTAGAGGTTTTGATATTTCAAGCTGCAGTTCTAGCAGTTTCTTTGATCTTTTACTGAGCAGTAAATTATTTATTGGGTCTGTCATAAAGATAAACCAAAGCCTATAAACTATATTTATAGTATCACAAAAATCTCCCTCCTACCTGGCATCGTCAGAGGTAGATGGTGGTCCTGATGATAATGAAGCATCCAGGGCTGGAGCGGCACTAGGCCTGGCCACTTTGTCCCCTTTTTAATACCTTTTCTTCTTTCCTTTCCTTTGAGCTGTTTTGCCTTCCTTCCACGATTTTGCCTCATTTTCCCTTCCCTCTACTATTTTTTTGGCTCCAGAGCTGAGATTTTTGTGAGGGTTGTTGTGAAGATCCCATTGCCCCTCCCTGGCCTCTGGGAGGCCACATCCCCTTTCTGCTTGAACCCCAGGCCAATCTCAGCTCTTCCCTACAGAAACCTACATCCCCAGCCCCCAGTACCAGGCCCAAAGCTATTTCCTTCCCGTGCAATCCCTCTGCCTTGAAGCCCAGACACTTGTCAACCCCTGGGAAAATGAACTGTGCCCAATCACTGGCCAGTTTCAACGGACACTTTGGGTTGTTGGGAGAATTCATTACAGAGAGTGTGTGGGGCATACGTGTGATTGGATGTGCTCGGGAGCAGATGACTGCCAGCCTTTAAGCACCCTCTTTCATTTTATTTTTCCTTTGAGTTTTAACTAGCACCTTCCTCAATTAAAGTGGCAAGGGCAGACAAGGAAATCAGTGGATCTCTTCCCGAACGTCAATAAAACACATTTCTCTCCAGGATACCTATTTGTTATTTGGATATCAGGCTGACTGTAACCTGTTTCCATTTTCCCTCTTCGTGTCCCCCGCCAGAAGCTGGAGGCTCAGCCATGGATATCCTGCTGTTTCCATTTGGCTGAATGAAGGGATGGATAGATTAGATTCCTGTTTGCTTTGCGGACGTTTCCATCAGATATTCATTAGATGTGTCAGGGAGAGCCCGGAATATGTGTCTCCCCTATTTATTTTGGGTGTGGCGGGGTGGGATACTGGTGCAGGGGGCTCTTGGAAGATGTTACCACCTGCCTCAAAGATTCTTTCTTCCTCTGCTTGATGATAAATCATGGCCCGAGTTATTTCTGTTCTGAAAGATATGGATGTCAGGGACTGCTCCTTGCTGCTACAGAAGAAAAGAAACTGGACCTTGGTGGAAAGGTAGGAAGAGTGTCTTTGATGAGCATCCTACAGTGCAAGGTGTTCCATTGTACAGATGAGGAAACTGAGGTCCAGAGAAATTAAGTAGATTGTTTCCATGGGACTATCCAGTTCTCCCCTCTGCCTTCTTTCCTGCTGCCAGTTCTCCTGAGGGGTGCCTCCAGCCTAGCCACTCCCTGCCCACCTACTTGCCACGAGCTCTGGGCCCTCAGGAATGGATGTGTCATTGATATGTACTTGCAGCCAATCAGGAAGGCAGGGACATGCCTAATATTTGCTGTGTCTGATAAGTTGCCTAGCCTGTCATCAGGCACAAGGTGAGCTCACAACACATCCTGGTCAATTGATTGAACCCTGGGACTCACCTCTGAGGTTGCCCGTCCTCTATGGCAATTGCTTATTGAACCCTTACTATACGCAGGTCTAGCCAAACCTTCTGGCTCCAGAATACCCACGTCTTGGGAGCCTCAGTCCCGCCCTTCTGGAGGATCCATTCCTTCTGCCTTGGTCAACAGACTGACCTCACCCCTCCCTCCTTCCTTGTCTGTTTCCTGTCCCACCTCCATCAGTGCTGTGTTGCCAGGACCGCACCCCGCCATTTGCTTCGTCCTGCCCCCACCCCCAGCCCCAGCCCCACTGCCAGCTGCTACTTTCCAGGTGTCCCCACTTCAGGGGGGCGGCTCCGTTTTATTTTTTTTAACATCTTTATTGGAGTATAATTGCTTTACAGTGGTATGTTAGTTTCTGCTTTATAACAAAGTGAATCAGCTATACATATACATATACATATACCCCCATATCTCCTCCCTCTTGCGTCTCCCTCCCACCCTCCCTATCCCACCCCTCTAGGTGGTCACAAAGCACCGAGCTGATCTCCTTGTGCTATGTGGCTACTTCCCACTAGCTATCTATTTTACATTTGGTAGTATATATAAGTCCATGCCACTCTCTCACTTCATCCCAGTTTACCCTTCCCCCTCCCCGTGTCCTCAAGTCCATTCTCTACGTCTGTGTCTTTATTCCTGTCCTGTCCCTAGGTTCTTCAGAACAATTTCTTTTTTAGATTCCATATATATGTGTTAGCATATGGTTTCTCTTTCTGACTTACTTCACTCTGTATGACAGAGTCTAGGTCCATCCACCTCACTACAAATAACTCAATTTCATTTCTTTTTATGGCTGAGTAATATTCCATTGTATATATGTGCCACATCTTCTTTATCCATTCATCTGTCAGTAAACATTTAGGTTGCTTCCATGTCCTGGCTATTGTAAATAGAGCTGCAATGAACATTGTGGTACATGACTCTTTTTGAATTATGGTTTTCTCAGGGTATATGCCCAGTAGTGGGATTGCTGGATCATATGGTAATTCTATTTTTAGTTTTTTAAGGGACCTCCATACTGTTCTCCATAGTGGCTGTATCAATTTACATTCCCACCAACAGTGCAAGAGGGTTCCCTTTTCTCCACACCCTCTCCAGCATTTGTTTATAGATTTTTTGATGATGGCCATTCTCACTGGTGTGAGGTGATACCTCATTGTGGTTTTGATTTGCATTTCTCTAATGATTAGTGATGTTGACCATCCTTTCATGTGTTTGTTGGCAGTCTGTATGTCTTCTTTGGAGAAATGTCTATTTAGGTCTTCTGCCCATTTTTGGATTGGGTTGTTTGTTTTTTTAATACTGAGCTGCATGAGCTGCTTGTAAATTTTGGAGATTAATCCTTTGTCAGTTGCTTCATTTGCAAATATTTTCTCCCATTCTGAGAGTTGTCTTTTCATCTTGTTTATGGTTTCTTTTGCTGTGCAAAAGCTTTTAAGTTTCATTAGGTCCCATTTGTTTATTTTTGTTTTTATTTTCATTACTCTAGGAGGTGGGTCAAAAAGGATCTTGCTGTGATTTATGTCATAGAGTGTTCTGCCTATGTTTTTCTCTAAGAGTTTTATAGTGTCTGGCCTTACATTTAGGTCTTTAATCCATTGAATTTATTTTTGTGTATGGTGTTAGGAAGTGTTCTAATTTCATTCTTTTACATGTAGCTGTCCAGTTTTCCCAGCACCACTTATTGAAGAGGCTGTCTTTTCTCCATCGTATATTCTTGCCTCCTTTATCAAAAATAAGGTGACCATATGTGCATGGGTTTATCTCTGGGCTTTCTATCCTGTTCCATTGATCTATATTTCTGTTTGTGTGCCAGTACCATACTGTAGCTTTGTAGTATAGTCTGAAGTCTGGAAGCCTGATTCCTCCAGCTCCGTTTTTCTTTCTCAAGATGGCTTTGGCTATTCGGGGTCTTTTGTGTCTCCATACAAATTGTGAAATTTTTTGTTCTAGTTTTGTGAAAAATGCCATTGATAGTTTGATAGGGATTGCATTGAATCTGTAGATTGCTTTGGGTAGTAGAGTCATTTTCACAATGTTGAACCTTCCAATCCAAGAACATGGTACATCTCTCCACCTGTTTGTATCATCTTTAATTTCTATCATCAGTGTCTTATAGTTTTCTGCATACAGGTCTTCTGTCTCCTTAGGTAGGTTCATTCCCAGGCACCTTTTTAAAGAGAGTGTTGTTTCCTGTGACACTGGCAATCCTTCAGAATTGACAAGGCCTGTCTCTGCATCTCACACTCTGCCACCGGCTCTCAAGATGGGGCCTAAGTGACTTGTCATCTTCTCTTGTCAGTCGCCGGCTCTGGCTGGCACTTGTGCTCCTCCCTCCCCGCTGGAGCCATAATCCTCCCCTTTAATATCACAGTTGTCTCCATGGCACTGAGTAGCCCTCACAGCTCTGCAGGGGCTCTCAGCCTTCGAGAAAAATGGAAACAACAGCAAGAAAGACCTTCTTAAGAAAAGGGTAGGCTTCCCTGGTGGCGCAGTGGTTGAGAGTCCGCCTGCCAGTGCAGGGGACACGGGTTTGTGCCCCGGTCCGGGAGGATCCCACGTGCCGCGGAGCGGCTGGGCCGGTGAGCCATGGCCGCTGAGCCTGCGCGTCCGGGGCCTGTGCTCCGCAGTGGGAGAGGCCACAACAGTGAGAGGCCTGTGTACCGCAAAAAAAAAAAAAAGAAAAGGGTAGTGTCCATCTCCACCCCCCATCCCTTCACCCTCCCGGGAAAACCATCTCTAGTAGAGAAGGTACCCAAGAACTGGGAGAATGGCAGAAAGACCCTTAGACAGAAGGCTCTGTTTGCCACTGCTGTTCCAAATGGTATTTTTAATTTTCCTGTTTAAGCAGCATGCCCAAGAGAGCTGGCTTCTGCCCCTGGTGTGACACGGGAAGCAGGGTGTCCAACAGCAGGATGGGCTCAGCTTCCAGAAGGGAGGCCCTGGAGTGAACCCCCTTAGGTCACTGGGAGCTCAGGTCTGGGAGACAGGGAGTGGGAAGGGATGGGAAAACAATGCAGGTTTTGGAATTCCCAGCTATCTCTATGTGATGCTAACAGTTTGGCATGTGTTATGCCCACACCTACTCATGTCAGACGCAGTTTTTTGTTTGTTTTTTTAAAATAAATACAAGATCAGCTTTATTTATTATTTATTTATTTATTTGGGTGCACTGTGCGGCATGTGGGGTCATAGTTCCCTGACTGGGGATCAAACCTGCAGTGGAAGCGTGGAATCTTAACCACTGGACCACCAGGGTTTTATGTGTTATGGGGGTTCTTCTTGATCCCCCCTGTCCCCTGCAAAACAGCTGTTCCTTGGGCATCCTTGGCCTCAGGATGTGCACCCTGCCAATGGATCTGGGGTAGAGGCCCTGGGAGCCGGCTTGGGGCTGTTGGGTCAGGAAATCCAAAGTCCCAGGTAGGGGAAGGGCCAGAGTAAGGCCCTCTGAAGCACAAGCTCAGCGCAACGTCTCTAGGTGGCAGGGGCCCCAGGAGCAAGTGTTTGTTGGGGTTTATCCAACACTGGCTGAAAGGGAGAGACACAGATGCCACAAGTATTCCAGACTCAAGAGAGGCATTTGCGACAATGACAAGTGATGATTGGTTCATAGGGCCCCACTGTGCACTGGCTTCCACTAGCCCCCAGTCCATGCTCACCTTTGGACCGATAAGTCATTTTCCCTATCGTTCTGGAACAAGGAGGAGCTCCAAAGAGCAGAGGGAGTCTCTGTCCACCAAAAAGTAACAGCCCCTCTGTAAATTGCTCCAGGGCAATTCTTTTTTATCAGTCTGGGGTGAGTTAGCATGAGTCAACCCCCCCTTGAGCCCAGTTACCCCTGGTTACCTTTGTCCCTCTTACCCTAGACTTTTAAAATTAATTTTTATTGGAGTCGAGTTGATTTACAATGTTGTGTTAATTTCTGCCGTACAGCAAAGTGAATCAGTTATACATATATCCACTCGTTTTTAGATTCTTTTCCCATATAGGTCATTACAGAGTATTGATTAGAGTTCCCTGTGCTATACAGTAGGTTCTTATTACTTATCTATTTTATATATAGTAGTATGTATATGTCAATCCCAATCTCCCAGTTTATCCCTCCCGCCTTCCCTTTTCCCATTGGTAGCTGTAAGTTTGTTTTCTACATCTGTGACTCTATTTCTGTTTTGTAAGTGGGTTCATCTGTACCATTTTTTTAGATTCCACATATAAGCGATATCATATGGTATTTGTCTTTCTCTGTCTGACTTATTTCACTCAGTAGGACAATCTCTAGGTCCGTCCATGTTGCTGCAATGGCGTTAGTTCATTCTTTTTTATGGCTGAGTAATATTCCATTGTATATAAGCGCCACATCTTCTTTATCCATCCATCTGTCCATGGACATTTAGGTTGCTTTCATGTCCTGGCTATTGTAAATAGTGCTTCAGTGAACATTGGGGTACATGACCCCAGACTTCTGCCCTAGACTTTTAACAGGACAAGTACTGGCATTTGGGTGGGATGAGTCTTTTTGTGTAGGACTGTCCCGACTCATTGCAGGATGTTTAGATGATCCCTGGTCCAGACCCAGTGATTATTGAGAGCCAGGAGCAGTCCTTAGTCATGGAGACAACCAAAGTCCCACATGGTTCTACGCACGGCCTCTCCCATGTGCAATACTGCCTCTCTACTTGGGAACCACTGCTCAAAGTAAGGAATGGACTTGAGGACACGGGGAGGGAGAAGGGGAAGCTGGGACGAAGTGAGAGAGTGGCATGGACATATATACACTACCAAATGTAAGATAGATAGCTAGTGGGAAGCAGCTGCATAGCACAGGGAGATCAGCTCGGTGCTTTGTGTCCACCTAGAGGGGTGGGATAGGGAGGGTGGGAGGGAGACGCAAGAGGGAGGGGATATGGGGATATATGTACATGTATAGCTGATTCGCTTTGTTATACAGCAGAGACTAACACACCATTGTAAAGCAATTATACTCCAATAAAGATGTTTAAAAAGAATATATACAACTAGGGAAGAAAAACTCGGGGAAAGCCATGGTCAGTTGGGAGACACAGACATGAGAATAGACAGATACAACAGATCAGACAGAAATGGGGACAGATAAACCATCCTGGGGGGCAGCCAGGACAGTTTATGATAAACCTGATGCACTTCTACCAACTGATACAATCAGCAAAATTGGCATTTGGTTCTTTTCTTTCCATGAGAGAGAGAGGTGAAGACACCTTTGAACCCAGCTGCCACCTCGAAAGAGACAATCAGCCAGTTTACCAAGTCTCCTCCCCCGAACATCCCTTTGGGATTTGGAAACCGGATGAGATGAAACAGACAGATCTGTCTTTCTCTTTCATTCTCCCTCCCAGCCTGCCCCTCCCCGACCTCACGGCGGTCCTATCCCTAATGGAAGCCAATTGCTGACAGATTGGTGGCAGGTTGCTTTGCTGTCTTCCTAAGTGGCTTTTCCCCACTTAGAGTAGGAGGCAGCCGCTGGCAGGGCCAGCAAAAATGTCAGGTCGTAAACAAGCTGGCCAGCAGCTCCATTCATTAGAGCAACTCAGTGCTGTGCCTCAGGCCCAGACTGCAGCCCAGTCTGGGGCGAGTCAAAGTGGAGGTCTCTGTGCCCACATTCACTCCCAGGAAGGGTCCCTGGGGATGAGGCCAGCACTCCAGTCCTTTCCCCTGCCCCCTCCTGTCCCCAGGGCTCAGCCTCAGAAGAGCCCTGCTCAAGGGGAGGACTGAGGTAGAAGCCCTCCAGGGCCCCAGGGAGGACTCTTTCCTTCCACTGTAGAGAGAGGACACAGAACTGCAGAAGGGGAAGCAATCTACCTGCACCCTGCTTTGCCAGCTTTGTCATTCTGTCGCTCGAACCCAGAGTGGTCACTGTATCAAAGGCCCCATCCCTGCATCCCCGCACACACATCTGACCCAGGCAATCGGCTGAAGGGCCCAGGGGCCTAGAATTCCCAAAGGATGCTGAGTGGAGGCCCCCTGTGGAGTGTGGCGTGTGTCCAGCACGTGAGTTGTCTGGGTCCCTTCCCCAACTGTCACCTAAAATTAAGAAGGAAGACCCTTTCTTCCTCCATCAGGACCACGGGAACGCAGCTCTGCTTTCATAGCTGGCCTCCGTTTCCCTCCTCTGCTCCAAAACAAATCGACAGGGGCATTGTGTGCTGCTACTGAGGGCAACAGGCCACTTCATTGAATCTGTGGAACCTCGGGGTATGAACCGTGTATAAATACATAGCACGGAGATTGATAATTACTATCTTTACCACTTACTGAGCACCAACAATCCGTGATAGTCTCTGAACCAAGCTCTTTCTATACATCAATTTATTTGATGCTAATAACAATCCCATGAATTGGGTGCTATTATTATTCCTCATTTTTAAAGCCAAGGCAACTGAGGCTCAGAGACGTTAAATAACTTGCCAAGGACCACACGTGTGCCATGCTCTACTCCATGGAGCACTGTACATAGAACAGAGACTTAATACTTGACAAACCAAAGAGTGAATTCAATACTCAATTTTGTCTTCCGTGACTCAAACTTCTAACCCCACCCTGCAGCCAAACCCAGCCAGCTAAGCTATTTGCTTATTCAGTAAAGACTTATGGAGCACTTACTCGATTTTGTTCACTGCTGTGGGTGGGTACAAAAAAGCAGCCACTGGAAAAGTTAATGGAAACATTCAACTAATAAAAAGTTAGCAACATTTAACATTAACTCGAATTAATTTCAAGGTTACCTGTTTCCACTTTTAGCTAATTAAATGTTAGTGAAATGGTGCAGAACTACTTGACTACAGAGTAAGGTAGCGAAAGGGCTCTGGATTTGAAGTCAGGGATCCTGGGTCCCAAAACCTCACAAGCCCCCTCAGCACGTGAACAGAGCAAGACACGGTCCAAGCCCCTGCCTGCATTTCCAACCTGAGACTGAGAATCCCTCCCACCATCACAGAGTCACCGTCAGGACTCAGAGGGAAAATGCACAACAGTGAGATTTATAAACCTTAAAGCTCCAGAAACATGGGAGATGGCATTCTTTTTTCTTTTTTCTTTTTTGAAGATTGAAATTAGTCCATTGACAGTGTTTTCTTTCAAAAGCAATTAACGGGCAATTTGTCCATAAGCTCATAAATTTACTTGAAACTTTCTCTGAAAACAATTTGCTCTTTCCACATGATTTGCAGTATGACAACATAACAATGTTGCTAGACTACCATGTGAAGGATTTTTTAATTTGATGATAGCAGAGAAGGGAAACCATAATTAAAATAAGGAAGGATAGTGACACGGGTTAGCGCCAACAGCCTGGTCATTGGGTTTGCGTCTCATTTTCAAGAGTTTTCACACTTGGTGGTGTTTTATAGGAATCGGGCACCTTTCTTTCAGTCCAACCAGACGACAAGCTCCCGAAGGCAAGAATAGTGTCTTCACTATCTTTTCACCCCTACACCTCCCGCCGCCCAGCACAGCTCCTCTCTGGAAGGGAACAGTGTGGGAATGTCTATTGCACAGACCAGAATAACACAGGAAGCATCCCATACCCCCAGTCAAGGGTCACGTTCGACAGGAAATGCTATCAACTTCACGGTTAGGTTTGAATTTTGATTAAGGAATCAATCAGGGGAGAAAAAGCAAAAGAAGGAGCGTGTCATCCTTGGAGCGACGCGGCTACAGCGGGTCAGCTGAACCTGTCACATCCCCGTGGGCAGTTGTGATTCTAATAATAGACGACACCCATGGAGCGCTTCCTTGGTCCATTGCTATGTTCACCTCATTTAATTCTCTCGACAACTATGAAGTCCGGTGAGTAGTCCTGCTTTGCAGATGAGGGGGCAAAGCACAGAGAGGTCAAGAAACCTGACCACACCCACGAAACACAACCCACAGCTGAAGGGTGAGCTGAGTTCCCACTGGCCCCAGAGCCCTGAATCCTGGACCACTGAGTAAACTGCCTCTGGATGCAGCAAGCAGAGTAAGTTATCTTGGTTTCCACTCAAAATGAGATCATTCTCCAACTTTCCAAAAACGGAGAGAGCCAAAGAGGACAATGATGTTTTTCCCATTCAGGTAAGTCCAGATTTGTGGGTAGATGGATGGAGCGGAGCCGCACTTGGCTTTTAGCCAGAGTCAGAGGGGCCGTCTTTCTACTGGCTATGACTGATCCAAGATGGGGCCTTGCTGACGTAATTTTGCAAACTTAACAAGTGAACTAGAGACAAGGGCCAGCGCTGCTGTGCAAACTGGCCAGAGGTATTTCTTGGTTGGGAATGTCTCTCCCTCCCAGTCATAAACAGAGTACAATGTCGGAGCTGAATGCTGGCGAAATGACTTGGCTGGTTACCAAGTATTTTTAACAGCAGCATCCTTCAATTTCTCTCCCTTGGCTTGACCTAACTATGGAGGAGATGGATGCCTGGCAAGACTTGGAGCTTGCTTGGAGAGCCATACTCTGCAGCCGTGGAGGGAACCATGAGACTCAAGACCCTAGTACAGTGACTAGCAAATGAGGGGATACAGCAAATGGGGCACGTGTGCACGTGCAGACACACAGCCTGGCAGTCCTAATAGCACTAAGGACCTGTGGCATTGTGCTTCCTGGTAGACCCAGTCTTGGTGTCGGGGGAGACTTGTACCCTCAAGCTCTCTCTAAAAAGGTTTTCAGAAAAAAATATTATTCCACACTGAGGACATTGAATGAATGAGTGAATATTAATCATTTATGAACTCCAAAAAAAACCTAATTCTCAAAATGTTTCAGGTCTCTAACACACTTTTAAGCCAGTTCAAGCTAAGTCCTTTCAAATTATTGAACGTAAACACTGACCATTATTTAACTATAATGACGTCATAGATAAGACATTAATCTTTTAGCTCATTTGTTACTGGTTTATTCCTACACTCACAGGCGTGAGGAATCACCTCTGCCCACAAGGAGCTTGCGCCTAGTAGGAAAGAGGAGGCATGTACGTGAATAATCTCAATTCAAGGCACTGTGTGATCAATGCCACGTGTAAGTAAAGAGAGGGAGCGTTTGCTTCTAGGTGGGCAATCAGAGGAGACTTCGTGGAGGAGTCACCTCGGAAAGGAAATTGAAGAATTGAGAGCAGGATTTTTACTAAGTAGATTTGGAAGGAAAGGGGAGGAAAGGAGAAAGACTCAAAATTGGGTTAATGGAATAAAAAGCGAACCAGTTTAACCTGAGCATGAAGTTTCTGTGGGGTGATGAGTGTGGCATAGTATTGGGAATGTAAAGTGGGACCAGATTGTGCTAAGCTGTGAATGTCAAGGTAGGGCTTACGGGATTTATTTGGGATACAATGGGGAGACACTGAAGGTTATTGAGCAGGGAAGACAAATGATCAAATTAGTTTGTTCCCTGTCCCTATTTTTTTGAGAACATATGATCCCCTCTGGCAGACACTACATATAGCCTAGACTAAAGCCAAAAGTACTCTCCCAGGCAGCGGCGAACCTGGCCGTGCTTCCTGCCTGCTCTCCGTGCCCAGAAAGCTCTTGCATTTGTCCCCTTTCTGGGCACGTGGCCGAGGTCAGCTTACCTAAGCTGCTCTCTCTAACTCCTGCTTTACTGAACACACTCCATGGTTCTTCAATGAGGCTCCAGATTCTTCTGCAGCGAAAATTCAATAACGTCAAATCTTTCCCTATTCCCAGAAAAATAAGTTAATTGCCTTAATTATAAATTTTTCAACTATAAAGTTATTGTTAAGTGTTGGCCTCTGCTACAGCTCGCCTTTAATAGAATCTAGCATGAGATGCTACTTGATTAAGTACAAAATTATATTTTTAATTTGCCTGGGTTTTGAAGTTGGGCCCATCTGGACGGGAATCCTTGGTCCACCACTTACCAGCTCTGTGACCTTCGGCAAATCAATTGCCTTTTCTGAGCCTCAATACACTCGTCTGCAAAATGTGGGCAGTTATGCCTTTCCCACCCAGTGTTAGGAGAACGAAATGAGATTAAGCACAGGTGGAATGCCCAGACAAGTGGCAGGGTTTGGAAGGACTCAACAAGAGCTTTGTCCCTCGTTCCCTCGCCCACTCCTTCTCACTTCTCCCGCCCTTGGGGGTGAGAAGTGTGCTTCCTGCCAAGGCTGGACTTACCAGCATCCTGAGATGCTCCGTAAAGTGGGAGGCAGTGCCACAGGGTGGAACCAGCATGGACTCTAGGTGTAAGACAGAACTGGGTTCAAATTCTAGCAGTTCTCACTGGTGGCATAATTTGAGCAAAACGTTTGTCCTCTCCAGTCTTCATCTCCTCCTATGAGAAATAACAGCAGTGCAGTTACTGCGATGATTCAATGAGCAGGTACGTGCAATGTCCCTTAGCCTCTCACTTAGTAGGGCTCAACTAATGTTAGCACTAGAAGCTTCCAGGAGCCAACCCTGGCAAGTTTGAGGACTGTCAGGCTCAGTTCTCTCCCCTCTTAAACCCACTGTTCCTGCTTCCACTTTCCTCTTCTTTTCTCAATAGTTTCCATCTCCTTCCATTCCATTTGCCCAGGAGGAGGTATATTATAATGAGTAATCATGTTGTCACCCAAGACAGACAGACCTGCATAGGAATCTTGGCTCCATTATTCAGAAGCCCAGTGACCTGAACCAGAGGGTTCAGATTAAATGAGAAAATGCAGGGAAAGCGCCTAGAAAAGCGCCCACTTGCGGCAGCCCTGTTGAGGGTAAGCCCTGTCACTGCCATGTGTTTTGCTCTTGGCGGCATCCAGCTCCATCAGCTCTGTCATCATTGCCTCTTCCCGGTCATCTTGGGCTCCTGTCCAAATTCACATTCACAAACCCACAGCAGTACTGATCCTCTTACCTTCAAAAACAAAAATCAGGGTCCCATATATATATATGACTGGTGGGGGGTGCTCATTTCCTGAGGGAAACTGGAGGGGTTGGCAGCCAGCACAGAGGAAGGTTAGTGGGCCCAGCAAAGGAGGCCAAGTTGATGATTTCCTATTCCTTCTTTGTACATTTTGCTTAAAGCAAAGCTCATTGCCACCTCCCCTCCTTAGTCAAAGGAACTGTTATTTCTGCCAACTTTCCCTGCAGACATTAATTAACTCTCTGCAAGGCATGGCCAGATCCCACAGAAGTCAGTGCCCCATAAGACAGAAGGGGACCCAAGTGGTACCTCCTCTCCCCTGCATGCACCAGGGAGGGGTGGCCATTTGTCCTCTGTCCCGGCCAGCCCAGGAGAGCTGGGGACTTTAGCCTCAGAAAGTCGGCTTCGGAGAAGGGAATTATCCTATATTCCTGAAAACCAGAGAAATGCCCTTGCTGCAGCAAGGATCTAAAGTATTAAAGTAATCACTTCCATTTGTATTTGCTCTGCTGTTTACAACTCATTGACCCCTATATCACCTCACTTCTTAGAGCTGGAAAGACCTTAGAAAAAAGGTCATCTGGCTTTTTCATTTCACTGTGAGGAAATGAGGTTGGAGAGGCTGTGAGACTTGCTCAGGGTCATCGGAAATGCATTTGGCTGAGCCCAAATGAGATCTCAGCCCCAGGGTTCCTTCCACAGCTCCCCACAGTAGGACACAGCCGCTACTCTGGAAGCAAGTTCGGGCGTGGAGTAGACACAAAGTCTATCCATTTCTCAGTTAGCATTTATATTATATTGAGCACCTACTATGTGCCAAACACTGCGCTAGTCACTTTCATGTATATTATTTCATGGGATTATCTTGCCCAGTTTCAGACCCCGGCCAGCACTGACTGGCACATAGTAGCTGCTCAATGAATGTGGGTTTTCTTCTTTGCTTTGGGAGCTGCGTTGGGAGTAGAAAGAGAGTGGGTTTGGAGTCAGTCTAGGTTTGAATCTCATCCCTACCACTTGTCAGCTTTTTGGCTTTTACCTCCCTAAGCCCCAGTTTCCATATCTCTAAAATGGAGACAACAATGAAATTGGAGTATGGTGATAAGCTATTGCATGTGAAGGACCTATTACTCATAATAAGTACTCAATCAATTATAGTCATCTCTGTCATTCAGTGTGCTGTTATTGATATTGTTACATACCTTCAAGGAGTTGATAATCTCAGAAGACACATATACACATAACCACAAAGCAAACCACAGAGACCAGTGGAGGGCTATAGAGGTTCCAGGAATGCCCTTATGTCTGGGGATGATGGAAGGATTCCTAGAACAGGTGTCACTATAGTTGAAGGAGTTGAACAGATGGTGGGGGCAATGATGCTGGGAAAAGAGCAAGGGTAAGGATGGGGAGGCAAGAGAATACAGCAACTATTTAGGTCCAAGAAGGTAGAAATTTAGAATTTTTGGAAGACTCGAGCTTTAGGAGAGTAGTGAAGATAAATCTGGAAAAATAGGTAGGATCAAATTGTGGAGGCTAAAGACTGAGGACCTTATTCTGCTAGCAGTGGGGACTCAGAGAAACATTTTGAATAGAGTAATGGTACGAAAATACCTAAGACTTAAAGTGATGAATTTGGCCAAGGGTTCAGTGTAATTTGGAAGGCAGATATCAGAGACTAGAAGCTACTGCAAGAGACCCAACTTGAGCAAATGAACGCCTGACAGAAGGAATAACATGGGGAGTGAAAATAAAGAGATATAAGACAAAGATCAGAGGTAAAGTAAAGAGGACTGAGCCACAGATTGGATGTGGAGTGAGGGAGAGAGAGGAATCAAAGATGGCTGGGGTGGAAGGGAGCTGAGAGAAGGGTGATGCCATCATCTCAGTGGGGAAGTAGCAAATGTTGATCAGAGACAAGGAGAAAGAACAGGAGGTCCCTTGCAAGGAGGGCTGAGGAGACCTCGTTATGCAGAAAGAGATGGTGGAAAGAAAGATGCTGAAGGTACAGGAAAGAGAATAACCAAGAAAGCAAGACCCTGCACGAGGCCAGAAGCCTTGTGGGGCCTCAGTCAGGACATGGGCTGGGAGTAGAAAGACAAAGGAAGAACTTTATGGTGGAGAGATGGAAAACTGAATTTCTTTGTCATACTCTCATTCATTCCATAAACATCCACTGAGTACCTATTACCTGCCAGACAGGAAGCTGACCCTTGTTACCCTGCATCAGACTTCCAGCAACTTGGAGGCAAGGCCATCTGCTCAGGGAGAGGGGGTTAGGGTCCTTGGGAACTTATTTAGAAAGTCAATTCCTTGGCCCACTCCCTCCCCCACAACAATACCAATTCAGGATCACTCTCCAGGTGGTTCTTTGGGAGATATCCCAAGACCACAGTTGGAGAAACTGAATTAGAAGCTCGCAGGAGTTAGGGGGTCACAGCTGAGATCCCAGATTTGCAGAGGACCCAGGCTACATCCTTCACAGTCATCCTAGGAGTGTGGGCGTGAGGCAGTAAGTGGGGCTCACCCATCGTTGGGATGAACAAGGAAATAGCAGGTGAAGGGAAGGGGGATGATTGCAGGAATCACTAGGAAAACACTGCAAGTGGCCCGACTCTAATCTCCATTAGGCTTTGCACACCCCACAATTCTGACTTCATCTTCCAACTTTTCCCAACCCCTAAAAACCCTTCTAGGAGCTCCAGAGAACTAGACTCCTAAGGCTTCTAGGCTTCCTTCAACTCTGATATTTAATTACAGTTACACTTAACACATATCCAATGATCAGATCTGTTCAAAGGAGGAGACAATCCTCATGATAGTGCCTAATGTTTTTGATGAATGTCACGGTGTTCAGAGAAATTTCATGCACATTACCATACAGGATATTACATCAGCATTCCTCCAAGTATGAGCCATAGACCACCAGCATCAACATCACTTGGGAGTATGGTAGGCGCGCACATTTGTAGGTCTCAGCCATGACCTGATATATCAATCATCTTGAGAGCCAGGACCCTGGAAACTGAACCTGTAATATGCCCTGGGGTGATTCTAAAGAAAACTATAAATTGGCAATTTATAATCTGGTCTCTGTCCCTAATTCCTGGTACAGAGCTTCAAAAATTCTTAGAATTTCCTGATAGGAGTGTCTTATTCATAATGAGCCTCTTTTGATCATTCCTGAGTTTATGCTAATTGTGAGCCATTAGATAGTTCCAAGGGAGGGGATGGCCATGCCAGAATGACCAGTCCCACCCCCTAACCTCTGGGGAGGAGAGAGGGACTGGAGATTGAGGTCCATCATGTAGCTATTGATTTAATCAAATGTGCCTATATAATAAAACGCATATAAAAACTCTGGACACTGAAGCTCAGTGGACCTTCCTGGCTGGTGAACATATTATGTGTTGGGAGGTGACCAGACCTGATTCCATGGAAGCTCTGGCCACCCCCCACCCTGAGACCATTTGGAAGTTCCTGAGTTGTATCCTTTACAATAAAACTGTAATTGTAAGTATAGCACTTTCAGGGAGTTAGCAAATTAACCAACCTAAAGGGAGGTTATGGGAACCCCTGAATTTGTAGCCAAGTCAGACCGAAGTGCAGGTAAGATAGAGCCCCATTTGTGGCTGGCATCTGAGTTAAGAGCAGTCTTGTTGGGGACCTTGGTCTTTAACTCTGGGATCTGATGCTAACACCGGGTAGTGTCAGAATTGAATTGGACTGCAGGACACTCAGTGGGTGTCAGAGAATTGTCAGAACACAGGAACCATAGCCCTATATAAGTCAAACCACAATCTTGTAAGTTACATATCAACATCCCATGTTACAGGTGAGGAGACTGAGAGACAGGGAGGGTAAGTGACTCCCCTGTAGGCAGGGAGCCATTCTGGAGAAAAGCAGGAATATGAAGTTGGGTCCTTGGCCCCAGGTCATGCCTCTTCCCTCCAGGGTACAGCTGCCTCATGGTCCACTATACCCCCAAGTTGGTAGTAAAATCACAAAGCTTAGGGGCTGGGACCAGCCTTGGGTTTGGGGGTGAGGGTCGGGGGGATCACCTAAGTCAACCCAACAGAGCCAGCTGCCAGGGAGGTAATGAAAAAGAGCTGAGGCTCTGAGACCTTTGAAAGTTTAAATTCTATACCTTTCTGACTGTGTGTGTCTTGTGTAATCCTCAAAGATTTGTCATTGTGACAGCCTTGGAAAATTACAGGTGACTTGAAGCAATTTAATGATAATAAAAATAAAATCAAAACAGTAAACAGCACTGCTTCTCCCTCTAATTTCCCAGCATCTTTATCATATAAATGCCTCCTATTCTTTTCTTCACAGACGATTAATGAAGCTGCAATTGCCATGCTGGATGCTGTGCTCACATCTCCTTAATTCTCCTTCTGCTGTAGCTCCAGCACTGGGGACGCCCCTCCCAGCTTCAATGGCAGGGATCTCACAGGGCCAGCCAGACTTCAGAGGCAGCCCTCGGAGAGGCACCCAGGCCTCCTCCATGCACCAGACTTTCCTCCCTTGCCCCTCACCCTAATGGCCCAGGGCTGGCTTCTCCAGACAAGTTTCTCCAGGACCCCTGGTGATCTGAGCAGCCACAAATTGACCTTCTCTCCGGGCATCTCCTTTCCTCACTCCTGGTGTTAATATGCCCCTTAAAGAGCTGCAAACTCAACAAGTCTCTCTTATGCAGGTTAATTCAGAGGCAGCCAAGCTGTGATCAAATGACCTTTACTCATGTCCCTGCTAATTTTGATGGGCAGCTCCATTTCCCTTCTCGCTCCCGGTCCCCCCTTACTCTAAATTGGAAATCTATCAATTTTCTAAGTAAATGGAAAATAAAGACACACAGGCACAAGCAACACACACTCACCCACATACACACTAACATACGCTTGTTGAGATGGGGCTAGACTGGGCCTGTTTTATTTTTAAATACTAAATTTCGTGGAAGAATGCTAGAGCTGGATCCTGAGCTGATGCTAAAAGAAAATAAAGTTTCCAAGAGAGAATCCCTCCTCCACAATTTCATCTCTTGCTTCATCAGTGAGGTACAATCACAATCATAAATAGGGAGAATAATAACAATAAAAAGTAACATTTAGCAAGTGCTTCCTGCTTGCCAGTCATTTCCCAAAGATTATCTCATTTTTATTTTCTCAACACCTCTATGAAACGAGAACTATTATTATCCCCATTATATGGAAAAAGAAATTGAGGCTTTAAGAGGTTATGGAAAATGCTTAAGGACACACACGCAGAAGGAGGCAGAGTGAGCATTTGAACCTGGATGGTCTGATTCCAAAGTCAAGTTCTTGCTTTGTTATTAGCAGCGTGACCTGGAACCTGTCACATAATCACATTTAGCTTCGGTTTCCTCATCTACAACAGGAGTATAATAAGACCGACCTCACTGGGCTCCTGCAGGATCAATTAAATGGTGACCATCCTTTGAAAGCTACAAATCACTGTCTGTTCACCATTATAACAATGACTATTAATTCAATTAATGAATTACTGGTACAAGTATTTCCTGATCACCTACTATGTGCCAGCCCTGTCCTAGGCATAGAGATACAGCAGTGACTGAAACAGATAATATCACTGTCTCCGAGGAGCATGTATTCAAGTGAGGGAGACAGACTGACAAGAAACAAGTAAAATACATAGTTTATCAGATGAAGCTTAACGCCAGAGAGAAAATAAAGTGGGGAGGGAAGTATAAGGAGTGAGGGTGGGAGGGCTGCTCAGGGCTGACCACACAGAGAAGGTGATATTTGGACAAGGCTCTAAGGGAAGGAGGGGAGCAAGCAGAGCAGTTATGCAGAGAAAGAGTGTTCTGAGCAGAGGAATAGCAAGTACAAAGATCCTGAGGCAGAGCCAGCAAGGAGGCCAGAGTGGATGCAGCAGAGGGAGGGAGGAGGGAGTAGCAAGGGGTGAGTCCAGAGGGGTAAAGCAGGTGGTGGGCCTTGTAAGGCCTTCCAGGTCATTGGCTTTTATTCTACTTGCCGTGGCGGGGAGGGGTTTTGGGCCAAGCAGTGACAAAGTCTTAACATTTTTAAAGAGTCACTCTGGCTACTATAGGAGCAGAAGCAAGGAGACGAGTTAGTAGGCTCTTGCCACTAATCCAGATGACAGAAGATAGTGGCTCGGACCAGGGAGCCAGCAATGGAGGTAATGAGGTGTATTTGGATTCTGGATATATTTTGAAGGTAGAACCAACCAGATATGCCGACGGATTGGATGTCAGTGCGTAAGAAAGCAAGGACTCACTGATGACACCAAGGTTTTTGACCTGAGAAGCAGAAAGAGTAGAGTTGCCATTTACCAAAATGAGATATAGTAGGAGGAGCAGGTGTTACGGATTGAACCGTGTCCCTCAAAAATGAGATGTCGAAGTCTTAACCCCCAGAATCGAGAATGTGACCTTATTTGGAAAGACGGTCTTTGCAGATGTAGTCAAGTTAAGGTGAGGTCATTAGGGTGGGCCCTAATCCAATATGACTCGTGTCCTTATGATAACAGGAAATTTGGACACAGATTCACACAGCAGGGAAAACGTCATGTGAAAATTGGAGTTATGCTGCCACAAGGCAAGGAATTGAGAAGCTAGGAGAGAGGCTAAAACGGATTCTTTCCTGGCGCCTTCAGAGGCAGCAGGGCCCTGCCAACACCTTGATTCGGCCTTCTCACCTCCAGAACCATGAGACAATACATTTCTGTTGTTTAAGCCACTTAGTTTGTGGCACTTGGTCATGGCAGGTTTGGCGTGAAGAGTCAGTGGTTCATTTCTAGACATCCAAGTGGAGATGTCGATAAGCAGCTGAGTATGGAGTTCAGGAGGGATAACTGAACTGTACACACACATATCTGAGAGTCTTATCTGCTGTGAAGTTAACAGCTGAGGATCAGCTGAGGTCACTTAGGGTAGATAGACAAGAGGTCCAAGGACTGAGCTCTGGGACACTCCATCATTAAGAGGACTGGGAGTTAAAAAGCAGTTGGTGAGTAAAGAGGAAAACAGGAAAGATGTTCTGAAAGACAAATGAAGACAATGTTTTGAAAGGGTCAAACGTTAAATCGCTGACATTTGACGGCAAGGAGTCAAGTTGGATGAAGATGAAGAATTGACCATTGGATTTAGCAACTGAGAGCTCATTTGTGACCTTGACAATGGCAGTTTCAGAGGTGGGAGTGATGTTTAATTGGAATGGGCTGGAGAGAGAATGAGAGGAGAAGCTGGAGGCACAGGCACAGACATCTCTTCGGAGGAGTTTGCTAAAGGGAGACCTGGGGTCAAGAGAGAGCCTTTCTAAAGATAAGAGAGATAACAGTATGTTTTATGCTAAAATAAATGATGCAGCAGATTGGAGGAAACTGATGAGACGAGGACAGCAGGAAGAGCTGCGGAGTGATGTCCTTGAGAATCTGGTGGGGGCAGGACAGATCACACACTTGCCCAGGAGCATGGGCGGTGCGCCCACGGTCACAGGAGAGAGACAGGTAGATATGAGCGAGGTGCCCAGGTGGGTAGATGTGGTGGCGACTTGGGAGGTAAAGTCATCTGCTGAGGGTGAAGAGAGGGGAGGAGGCGCTACAGCTCTGAGGAGGAGGAAAGCGAGGAGACAGGCATGGGGGAGAGTGAGAGGTGGGGAAACACAATAGGGCTGTGGGGCAGAACTCAGGGCACGTGCCCATGAACGTGCAGTAAGGCCCGTACGATGAGCATGCACTTTTCTCCAGCCGTGTTCAGCTGCCCACGTGTAAGCTCAAAGTCAACAGAGAGTTGCAGTTCATCTGAGGTGGGGTTTTGCTCCTGGAATGCAAAGACAAGGGGAGCAAAGGAGGAACAATCATGATGGACTGGGGAATTTAAGCTGGATACGGATAATAGGGAGGACCTGAGAAGGGCATTTGGATAAAGGGATTGTGGGTTCCAATAAGGGGAAGGATTGTTAGAGTCGGGATACTAGAGCCTGGGAGCTAGAAGAATAAGGAGTGAAGGTCCTTAACATGTATATCTTGGAAGGGTAGCAGTGATCGGCAATGACAAAGTTTAGGGTATGGCCATGGGGCAGGGTGGCGGGGGGCAGGATGGAGAACATTGGAAGACGTCAAAGAACTAAGAGGCCAAAGTACTAGAAAGATCATGGATATTGAAACCACCAAGAATTTTGAGAAGGTAGTACTGGAGAGAGTGACAGTGAGCCAGGAGCTCAAATCCTGAAGGAATGAGAGCAAGTCGCCCAGAGTCGTTAGGCACCTACCGCACCTCCTGATGACACGAGTTCCAAAGCTGGGGGTGCTTCCAGAGGCGACTGAGAAGAGCGTGAAAGCGGCCAAGACAAACCAGGGACTGTTGAGAGAAGAGACTGAGAAAAGAGGGGGTTTGCCGATGGCTGGCCATGAGTTCCAGAGGGCAAGAGCGAGGGCTGGGAGGGACCGAAAAATTCAGTCAGAAAAGGAGATGTGCAGAGCCTAATAGAGCGCAGGGCCAGGGGGTGAAACGGCTTCTCCCGTGACTGACATAAAGGAGGATGAAAGGCACAGGAAGGGTCCAGAGACTAAGCCAGCGAGGGGTGGTGAGGCCGGGGCGTGCAGAGGAGAGAACGGTGAGCAGTGCTGGTGGGAGTGCTTCCTGGGAGCTCCAGGTACTCTGGAATCCTCAGTCACTCCTGCCAAAGGTGATGGATGAGAAGGGGCTTGTAGTTCTCCTAACAAACATTATCATTTCCGTTCCTACAATATCAGTCAGACTTCTCAGGTGTAAAGGACTCAACTCACTCTGGCTAGTTCTCACAAAAAAAGAAGAAAAAAAGAAAAGATATTTATCAAAAGATACCCGGGGCTTCCCTGGTGGCGCAGTGGTTGAGGGTCCGCCTGCCGATTCAGGAGACACGGGTTCGTGCCCCGGTCCGGGAAGATCCCACATGCCGTGGAGCGGCTGGGCCCGTGAGCCATGGCCGCTGAGCCTGCGCGTCCGGAGCCTGTGCTCCGCAACGGGAGAGGCCACAACAGTGCGAGGCCCGGGTACAGCCAAAAAAAAAAAAGATATCCGTAGCTCCCAGCAACGCAGACCCAGCATCTAAGGCCATGCAGTCAGGTTCAAGGTTTAAGCTCACTGTGGGTGGTCTGTTGATGCCTCCATCAGCTCAGGACTAAATACTAGAAGCTCTGCCACTACCACCCTCAGAGACCCAAACAGTCAACCATTGTGCTGACCCGAAAACTAATTCTTCATCATCACCACCGCCGCCTGCCCTGCCGGTCACCTCTGCTTGCTGTTCATTCTCTGTGGACCAGTCTGGTTGACCCAACCTCAGTCATGACCCAGGCCTTAGCTGCAAGGGAGGCTGACGATGCAAGTCTCCTGACCTCCACCTTAGGAAGAATTACGAAAATCTGTGCGAATCACCCAGCTCTAAAGAGGCTGTTCAGAGATTTTAGCAAACCACCAATGTCAAATATTTATTGAATAGAAACAACAACAATAATAATTTCATTGTTAGTTTGCCTAAGCTTTGCAAGAAAGAGCTGGGGAGGATTCTGTGCAGCCACGTCACCCTTTGACTCTCAGATGAGGTTTCTGACCTTTCAGCAGCAGTTCAGAACACTGTTCCTATTGATTAGAGCCAAGGTCTCAATAAAACACGTGCGTGTTCTCAGGCAGGACCATCGGCCTGAGCCTTCCCGGATAAGATCAGCTGCATTTAGAGCTCACTTCACAGCAAAGCACACTCTTGACCCTGAAAAGACAAGATGATAGAGGCTACTATTTACTCAGCAGCCCCTGTGTGCCAGACCCTGTAATCTTCACTCGGTGTGCATGATCTTGTTTAATCCTCAAGGTGACTCTGTGAGGAAGGGAGTGGGATTATCATATTTCAGATAAGGAAATAGAATTTTAAAGAAAATACTAGTAAGTTGCTTGTGACCCCACCCCCGCCCCACCCCACCCCACCCCCGACCCCCAGCAGCAACAAGGTGCCCGAATGCCGTTGCACAGGTCGTGCACTGCACAAATCCAGTGTCCAACTGTACTTGATGGGGATGGCACCACATAGCGTTGTGCAGTGTGCCACCCGTGCCCTCAATGTAGGGCCTCTGCTCACTTGGTTCCGAAGTCCATTTCCTCTATCTTATAGCATCCAGTAATCAGTCTTTTAAGTCAGAGCTCCTTAAGGTCAGGGAATATTTCTTCTTTGGATGCACAGAGAGTAGCACAATGCCTGGCACTTAGCAGGTGCATTGATTAAATGGCTGCAAGATTAAAGGCTATCAAAGATGAGCATGAATGGGCTCATCAACTCTTGAATCACTGGATCTACCGAGGCACCACTTGAAGCCTGAAATAGGGAGTTTAAACAAATGAAAGGAAGGCCTACCGCTTGGCACAGCTGGCTGTCAGCTTGTAAAACTCATTAACCCAAGAGTTGGTTTAGGCAGCGAACACTAATGGACTCCAGGTGTGTCTAGGAACGTTCAAGGCTTCTACAACCATAGTGTCCTATTAAGAAGGGTAGCCAAGGAGAGAACTAACATTGTCTGAGCACCCACTATATCCCAGGCACTGGGCTAGATTGAACGTGTTCTATTACTAATCTCTCCAAGTGTATTTCCTTTTATGTAAAGTGGAACTAATGTTACCTGCCTATGTGGGGGGAGGTCTTGTGATCATTAAATAAAATAATATAGGTAAAAGCCCTTAGCACAGGCTTGCCACAGCATTAATGCACAGCAAGTGTTCACTATTATTCCTACAAAGAATAATAATAACAAATGCAATTGTGTGGACATTTCATGGGTAGGAAAGAATTTCAGAAAACTTGCTTCTCATACCAAGAAACCAGGTTCAATTACTTTCTTAGATGGACACTTCCCTGATCCAGACTTTAAGAAACTAACCTTTTCGGATTTCACATAAATAGAATATTCTTTTTTTCCATTGTGACTTTCAGCCAGGGTGATCTTGAATTAAAGCAGCAACATAATGACAAACTCCTGCTTCAGGCATCCCCCACCTCCTATAATTTCTACCAAGAGCTTTCAGGGGATCAACATCATGTCAGGCACCAAATAAAATATTCAGATGAGACTTCTGCCTTCCTGTGTAGAGATTTGTACGCAGAGTTTGCAGATACTGTCGTACACAGACAAGATTATAATACTTGAAGCCGGATCACAAAGAAAATCGTTCCAGATTTTCCAGCTTAGTCATGCTTAGAACCAACTTCCTTTCCTACAGATCTGAATGTAGCCCCTGCAGGCCTGTGCTGCTGTACCGTGTACCCCTTGAAGGCAATGATCCTTCAGTTATGTGTCATTTCTTCTCTGGATCCACAAGCCTATCATGGTGCCTGGTACAAACTAGATTTTGCCAGAGAGAGAGAGAGAGAAAGAGAGAGAGACAGACTGGAAAGATGGATGGAAGAAGCAGCATGGTATAACTGACCCTAGCATCAGCTCTAAAGTAATATTGGGTTCCAAAATCAGCTCCACCATTTTTTGGCCATGTGGCCTTGAAAAAGTTTCTTAATCTCTCTGGACCTCTATTTCCTTAACTGAAGGATAATATGGGGATAATAATACTACTACTTTGTAGGTTTGTTGTAAGTATTAAGTAAGAGAATACATATAAAGCACTTACCTATCCATCAACACACATTTATTGAGCTCCGGCTTGGATGCTGGTCCAAGCATCGGGACTACCTCGTTAAACAAAGCATCGACATATATACAATACGGAATGTAAAATAGTTAGCTAGTGGGAAGCAGCCGCGTAGCAGAGGGAGATCAGTTCGGCGATTTGTGACCACCTAGAGGGGTGGGATAGGGAGGGTGGGAGGCAGGCTCAGGAGGGAGGGGATACGGAGACATATGTATGCATATGGCTGATTCACTCTGGTGTACAACAGAAACTAACACAGTATTGTGAAACAATTATACTCCAACAAAGATCTATTAAAGAAAACAGATAAAAATCCCTGACTTCATAGATTTTACATTCTAATTGGGAAATCAGATAAAATATAACAAATTAGACAATTATCAAGTATGGTAGAAGGTAAGTGCTTTTTAAGAAAAAAGAACAGAGTAAGGGCGTGGTGAAGGGTTTGCAATTCAAATTAAAGTGGTCAGGGTGGTCCTGACAGAGATGGGGATCTTTGAACAGTGACCGAAAGGAGTGAGGGACTGAGCCATGGGGATACGTGGAGGAGAGCACTCCAGGCAGAGGAAACAGACAGTGCAAATGCCCTGAGGTGGGAGCGTGCCTCATATGTCTGCAGTACAGAGAAGGTCGGTATGACTGGAGCAGAGAGAGACAGGGGAAGATTAGGAAGAGATGAGGTCAAAGAGGGAACGGGAGGTCAGATGCCATAGGACCTTAGAGGCCAAAAAGGTGTTGGGTTTTTTCCTTCTTTTTTAGTGAAATGGGGATCCCTCTGGAGCAGCAGACGGACACGGTCTGATTTCACTTTGACTGTTTTGTGGAGGACCTGACACCTAATTGGGACACAATGGTAGGTGTTACGAATGCTTGGCAGAAACAGCTAACTTCTTGGGTCTTAGCAAAGCTGTTTGGCCTTCTAGTTACTTATACCATCTGTTTTCATAGACTGAAGCAGAGATCTGCAGAGTTGAATAGAAGGAGTTGGAAGCCAGCACTGAAACGCTGCATGGCTCACTGTCAAGGTGCTCCCAGAGCACAGGGTGAATGCACATGTACGTGGACATGTGGTTGACCCCCAAGAGGGGAACAATTTGAAATTGCTCCTCTTCTTGTACATCTGCTAAGGGATGCTTCCTCTATAGCTGTCAGGCAGCCTCCTCTGGCCCAGAGAGATGAGCATAGTCTCCCCAAAGTTGGTGGCGAGGACGTTTATAAAGTCCTTCACGTGAGACCTGGCCCCTTCCTCTTCCTCCTCCTTCATTGACATCATCTTCCTTATGTCCATTATCATTACCTTTATCGGCATCATCATCGCCACTATTCATTCATTGCTTATCCTGCCCCGGCTGTGATGAGCACTTTATATGCATATCCTAACTTAACTGCCACAATAACTATATGAGACAGGTACTACTGCTATCTCCATTTAACCCAGGAAGAAATTGAGGCCTGAAGAGGTGAGTTGCCCGAGGTCCCACAGCTGGTCCACGGCCGAGCAGGCCTATGACACAGATAGGTTGGCTCCAGAGCCTAAGCTCACAGCCATTATGCTACCTGCCTGCAACTGCTTTTGACTGGAGGCTATTGTTCTTCTTTCAGCCTGTTTGAAAATCCCGTCCACATTCTCCTCCATACGTAGAAAAGGGGGAATGGCAATGTCGAGTGGGAAGGACAAACAGCCATGTAAAGGCAAATCGGCATCCCACTGCAGTGTACATGACTTCAAGACCACCTGTGTCCTGATACTCCTCTAGGTGTGAGCATGTGCAGAAAGGGAGCGAGAAAAGGTAGATTAGGTTTGGGTGTAGCTATGGATCTGGCCATGAACAAGGCTTACACTATCCTGGGAGAGGGGTCGTGAGGTAGGTGGTTAAGAACACCAGCTCTAGAACCAGAGCCTAGTTCTGCCCCTCAACTGCCTGGAGACCTTCATCTCCCAGGAGAACGTCACCTCTTCCCACCTCTGTTTTCTCATCTGTAAAATGAAGGTGATAATAGTACTTATCTCATAAGCTTGCTATAAGGATTAAATGTGCTAAGGCACAATGTAATAGGAAAACCACTAAGCACTTCAAATTACAAAATGTGTAGACATTGCCTAACTTCTGATTTTCAGCCCAGACATGGCCATCTACTGGCCAGAGTCTTAAAGAGAATTTGAGCTATGGATCAAAGGCAAAGGATCCCTTGGAAACCTGGTCCCAACCTTTGAAATTAAAAGGCATAGACCTGGGTGTGAGGCATGTCCAGGATGCCCGCATCCCAGCTTAGGGACTTGCAACTTCCCTTCAGTGAAGGCAAGCCCAGGCTTCTGCCCTTGTGTGAGTTCCTCAAGGGAAAGACTTCCAATTATACTGGAATTGAATTGGGGATGACTCACTCTCCCCAATAGGTCAGTCCAGCCAGAGAAGGCATCTACCAAGTGTTCAGTGTAGCTGGGTCTGCCATAGAGCCGAGTGCATCCTGCAGTCATGGTTCCCTGTTTTCTTCACACTAAGCCTGAAGGAACAGGGTAAACAGAGCAGCCATTCTAGCAAAGGACCAGAATGGACATTTTTTCCAAATACATACAAATAGCCAACAAGTATATGAAAGTTGCTCAACATCACAAATCATCAGGGAAACACAAATCAAAACCACAATGAGATATCACTTCATACCTGTTAGGATGGCTATCATCAAAAACATAAGAGACGGGACTTCCGTGGTGGCACAGTGGTTAAGAATCTGCCTGCCAATGCAGGGGACACAAGTTCGAGCCCTGGTCCGGGAAGATCCCACATGCTGCGGAGCAACTAAGCCCACGTGCCACAACTACTGAAGCCTGCACACCTAGAGCCCGTGCTCCGCAACAAGAGAAGCCACCACAATGAGAAGCCCACGCACCGCAGTGAAGAGTAGCCCCCACTCTCCTCGAGTAGAGAAAGTCCACGCGCAGCAATGAAGACCCAACGCAGCCAAAAATTTAAAAAATAAATAAATGAATAATATTTTAAAAACCCTACAAGAAATAACAAGTGTTGGCAAGGACGTGGAGAAAAGGGAATGCTTGTGCATTGTTGGTGGGATGAAACAGGTGCAACCACTATGGAAAACAATATGTAGTTCCCTCAAAAAATTAAAAATTGAGCTACTATACGATCTAGCAACACCACTCCTGGATATATATCCAAAGGAATTGAAATCAGTATCCCAAAGAAACACCCATGTTCACTGCAGCATTATTTACAACAGCCAAGATATAGAAAAAACTTAAGTGTCTGTCAGTGGATGAATGGATAAAGAAGGTATAAAGTAGATATGTATATATATAATCACATATATGTATGTATGTATATACGTACGTACAATAGAATATTATTCAGCCACAAGAATAAAAGAAATCCTGCCATTTGCAACAAAATAGATGGACCTTGAAGGCATTACACTAAGTGAGACAAGTCAGATGGAGAAAGACAAGAACTGTATGATATCACTTATACGTAGAATCTAAAAAATCTGAACTTATAAAAACAGAGCGTAGAATGGTGGTTACCAGGCGCTGCGGGTGGGGAAATGGGGGAGATGCTGTTCATGGGTACAAACTGACAACTAGTAGATAAATTAATTCTGGGGATCTAATGCAAAGCATAGTGATTACAGTCTATCATACTGTATAATAAACTTCAAAGATGTTAAGAGACTCAACTGTTCTTAACACAAAAGAGAAATGATAAATGTGACTTGATAAAGATATTGGCTAATGTTATAGTAGTAATCATATCGCATACATAAATGTACCAAACCATCACATTGTTCACTTTAAACTACACAAGTGTTATGTGTCAATTATACCTCAATTAAAAAAAGAAGCCCTTCTAGGGTTACTCCACTCCACAGAAGAGGGCCACTGATCTCGGAAAGCAAGGGCTGTGGCCGGGGTGCTCTCTGCTGGCTCCCCAGCACCTAGAACAGTGCCTAGCATGTGTAATAGTAGACATTCAATATTTGTGGAAGAAGAGACTAAGAAATAATGGAAGAAAGGAGGAAGTTTTGAGCTTTTTAGTAAACAATACCTTTGGTTTTTCACCTGATCAAACAAATTTTCCAACCGGAAGAGACACCGATTTCCTGATCAGGAGAGGAATGTGGCATACACCTGGGGGAACAGGTGTAGCCTTGAGGGTTCCCATCCAGGATGACTCATCTTCTCATCACATCCATTATCCCAGCCCCTTCTTCAGGCAGTTCTTGCATCCCCAGGCGCTCCTCCAGAAACCCACCATTGTCAATTATAAATAAAGCGAACCACATTATTGCATGTGCCTCCATCTCTTAATTAACAAATAAATCAGCCCCATCTCACCAATTAAGAAAAGATATCTGGGACCGCAAAACATGCCTTATTCCTCTCGGTGAGAATGAAAGGTGTTTGTCACAGGCCTGGAGGTGATGGCGGCTGCCCACCGCTCCCACCGGCCCCTGCCTCCTTCACACAGCTGTGACTCTCTCCCTGGGACCTGAGACAAGACCCTGGGAGGCATGCATACTCAGGAGTTTCCCCTGCCTCAGGTGTCTCTGTGTGGGACCCTAACTAAGCCCTGGGCAGTGGGTCCAAAGTGCTGAGAGTCAAGTTCAGATGAGTTCTTCCTCCAGCCTTCTAGCCCAGCATCTACATTCCACCTCTTAGGCGAGGACAGTACCCAAATCTGGACCAAGAGGCAAAGCTGTACTTCTCTTTTTTCCCCATCTTTGGACAAAATTGTATATATTTAAGGCGTATGACTTGCTGTTTTGATATACACATACACTGTGTATATCAGTGTATATACACCTTAAATATATACAATATATATCATTGTATATATTTAAGGTGTATGACTTGCTGTTTTGATATACACACACACTGTGAAATTTCTTAAACTGAGGTCCAAGGACCATTGACATCAGAATCATAGGGAGCTTGTAAAAACGCAGATCCTCAGGCCTCAGCCAATCCCTCTGGATCAGAATCTCTAGGGGTGGGACCGGAACGTTGCCATTTTAACCGGCTCCCCAGGAGAGTCTTACAGTTTGACAGCTACTGATGCAAAGCCTTTCTTTTCCTCTGCTTGGAAATTTAGACGTTCTTTTGTTTACATTGGCAAAAACGGGGGAAAGTTTCTGGCAAGTGGTACAGGATCATAGAAGGTCCACGATGGAGGGGGCCCTAGTTCAACTTTCATTATGTAGATATGCAGACCAAGGCCTGTGTTCCAGGTTGAACTGTGTCCCTCTCATCTTGCGACCTCATTTGGAAATTGAGTCTTTACAGAGGTATTCAAGTTAAAATGAGGTCATTAGGGTCGATCTTCATCCAATATGACAGGTGTCCTTACAAAAGGGTGAAATGTGGATGCACAGAGGGAAGATAATGTGAAGAGACACAGGGAGAATGCCATATGGTTTCTTGGGTTTTTAAAAATTTATTTATTTATTTGGCTGCGCCAGGTCTTTAGTTGCAGCACGTGGGATCTTCACTGCCACGCAGTCTTCTCTATAGTGTGGCGCGTGGGCTTAGTTGCCCCGCGGCATGTGGGATCTTAGTTCCCTGGCCAGGGCTCAAACCCATGCAGCCTGCATTGGAAGGCGAATTCTTAACCAATGGACCACCAGGGAAGTCCCAAGAATGCCATATGAAGGTTGGAGCTTTGCTGTTACAAACCAACGAATGTTCAGAGCTACCAGAAGCTAGAGGAAGCAAGGAAGGAGCCTCCCCTACAGGTTCCAGAGGGAACACAGCCCTGCCAACGCCCTCATTTCAGACCCCTAGTCCCCAGCACTGTGAATACGCTTCTGTTGTTCTAAGCCACCCAGTTTGTGGTACTTTGCTATAGCAGCTAGAACCAACTAATATAGCCCATAAGGGGAAGATGATATGCCCAGGGTCAGACGGCTAAGTAGTGGCCAAGGCAGGGCTCCAAGAGGTTTTGGAACCCCTCCTGGGCTCCTTTCACTCCATCACACTGCCACAGAGTCTAACTCTCCCCTCCCACCCCTAAGAGTCATGACCCCAAGCCCTCCAGAGAGCCAGAGAGCAGGTGGCCTCTCCCAGGCATTCTTCCAGACACAGAAACCAGATCCAGCCTGCTAGACTGGTACACTGACTCGATGTCCAACCCACAGATCCCAGAATCAATCTGATCTTGCAAAGACCATCAGGCCAGGCAAGTGCCCACGGCGCAGTAGGCAAAGGGCTGTGGGTGCCATCCCAGCTGCCATGTCCTCCTATTTCCAACCCTGTTGAAACCCGAACTGGCAGTGAGCAAACACACCAAGGGCCCTTCCATGGGGTCTTCTCAGAAGGACAATACCAGGCTGCCCAAGGAAGTCGGTGGTAGAAAGCAGGAGTCTGTCCAGAGCCCAGAAAGCTCCCCTCCTACCTTGCAGCCTCAGTGAGGCCAGCTCTGAAGAGACAGTGACAAGAACCACTGGGGGCCTCACCCGGTAGACGATACTGTTCGTACAAAAGGACCCTCACCTTCACTTACAGATCCTTTTCCATGATTCCTTCCCCTCCCCCTCCATGGCATACAGGTTACCCCACAGCCCTTATGAGAGTGTATCACAAGCTTCTGGTCTATGAGGACTGGATTGGGTGGGAGGGGCATCTAGGACCAGGGTGGAGAATTCTGCGTCAAGGAGCAAAGCAATGTTCTTCAGAACTATGGTCCCTAATTTTTGTTGTGGCTGATGGGATCAAGACACGGGATTCCTTAGTTCTCTAGGGAGACACCACCAGACAGAAGGTTAGTGCCCTGAGAACAAGGGAAGCGGCATCCAGGAGGAGATCTCTGCAGCCAGCTCTGGGTAAGCAGAAGCTCCCGCACATCGCTACCACCGTCTCAACGGTCCCCATGCCAGGGTAACAGATCCATGAGGAAAGTCATTTGTGATGAGAAAGGAGAGAGAAAGAAGAGGGAGAGCATGCAATCAAATTAATCCTCATGACATTGACAAGAAGATTTGGAAGCACAGCCAATGACTCCATTAAAATTATGACTCTAGGTCTCTTCTGTCATCACCTAGGGTCTTCTCCCCTTGCCCACTATATCTCAAGAGTGCTGGCAATGACCACGGTGTTGGAAGACAGGAGGGAGAACAAGGATGGAGATTGATGCCACAGAGGGGGAGACTGTCTTTATACCAACTAGGTCTTGATAATCAGTGGTCAGTCCCCTTGGTTGGCAGCTGCAGGGAGGAAAATGAATCCCATCCTGATTATGGGAGCAGGAGACATGGACGGTCTGGAGCTTCTGCTGTCCCCTCTCTTGGCCAGAGGTCCCGAGGTTCCCCAGGGTGGACAGGCCCACCATGCTCCACCTGCATGGACCATCACGTCAATGGTGAACCCCGGATTTGTGCAGAATGACAGCCCAGGGAGACTCCTACACATATATGTGGGCAGCTTCATAAGACAGGACAGGATGATGAGAAAGACAACCAGCAGAATTTACCCAGATCCCCTAGAAATAAGCCTACAATCTCTTTTTTGTTTGTCCATAATATTTTATCTATATGAAATTCATGTAACAAAATTAGTCATTTTAAAATGAACAACTGGGGAAAGGTGGGGGGAGGGATAAATTGGGAGTCTGGGATTGACATACACACACTACTATATTTAAAATAGCTAACCAACAAAAACCTACTGTATAGCACAGGGAACTCTGCTCAATATTCTGTACTAACCTAAATGGGAAAAGAATTTGAAAAAGAATAGACATATGTATATGTATAACTGAATCACTTTGCTGTACACCCGAAACGAGCACAACTTTGTTAACCAACTATACTCCAATATAAAATAAAAATTTTTTAAATAAAAAATACCACACACACACACACAAAATAAAGTGAACGATTTAGTACATTCACAGTATTGGGCAACCACTACCTCTGTCCAGTTCCAAAACATTTCCATCACCCCCAAACGAAACCCCATACACATACTCCCTCCTCCCAGCCCCTGGTGCCCACCAGTCTGCTTTCTATCTCTACAGATTCACCTGTTCTGGACATTTCATAGAAATGGAATCATATATGACTTCTGTGCCTGGCTTCTTTCACTTAGAGTGTTTTTGAGGTTCATCACATTGTAGCATGTATCACTACTTGATTCCTTTTTATGGATGAATAATATTCCATTGTACGGATATACTACAATTTGCTTATCCATTCATCTGTTGATAAACATTTGGGCTAAATCTAAAGCTCTGGTTGGACCCAGAGCTCTCAAAACCACCTTCCCTGTGAATTAACACACCAGTCCTAGCTTCCTGGCCCTGAGTCTGCCTCCCAGGTTGGCCTGGCTAGCTCCCATGCATGCCTAATTCTAGCACAGCCCTCCTGCCTGCATGTTTATATAGCCCTAGTAATTCCAAACTCACCATGCCCTCTCCAAGGAGAGCCCCCTCCCCAGGTGTTCAGGCTGTCTTCAGCTGAGAAAGGTGAAGATGCCTTAAACTGAGCCCTCACTCTGGGCATCCAGGAAGGAGGAGAGGATGTCAGTAGACCTTCTGTCTTCAATCTGGCCTCAAATTTGCAATCCCAATATCTCAATCAAGGAGAACTTGGACAAAGTTATTACTTAGTTTGAACTACTGTATTTGGTATGTGTTCCATTTGGGCAGATAGATAAATGTGCATGCATTCCGATTCATTGGCCACACTGAGCCAGGGTTCAGTTTCACCTAACACATCTTCACTGGGTACCTCCTCCATGCCAGGCACCATGACATACCCAGGGATACGGAAAGATCAGTGAGACATGGCCTGAGGAGCTCAGGGGCTGGAAAAGGAGACAGATGTGTGCAGGAACAGGGTAAGACAGGGAAGATGGACCCTGAGTCCTATGGGGGCCCAGGAGCGCAGAGGAGGGGAGTTATCTTCTGGCAGAGCTGGGGAGGGAAGGCTTCTCAGATGATGTGACGTCGAGATTGAAGCAGCGTTTGAGCAGGAGCAGAAGGGCTTCCTGAGGGGCCAGAAGGAGGAGGGTGTGGTCCTCCACTCCCCTAAACCCACCCCAGCTACGAAGCAGGTGCTCAGGACAGGCGTGGAGCATGGGCTAAAGAGACGCTTGGGACATCGAGTTAAGGCATCTGTCCTAAAATATACACAGGTTTGTGACCAGAGGAAGAGGGGTCAGAAGGGGCAAAGACTGGAGGCGGGAGGCTGCGGCAGTGGCCCCTACCCCACCAGACCCCAGGAAGCTGACCCAGCTGCACCGGCAGTGTCTCTATATAAAGCTGGCTGAGGGCAGTTATCTTGTGGAAAGGTGGGGAGCAGGCCCTGAAGGTATTAACGTGATAATTTATGCAAGATTAAGAAAACCAGTGGGGAGTTGATGGAGACTGGGAGGCTAGACCCCTCCACTCAGCCCCACCTTAGCACCACATCGTCTGAACTTGGGCAGCCACAGGAGGTGCGGAAAGGAAGAGACTGTGTCAGGAAGACATTTCAGAGGAGCATGGCGGGGATGTTCAAAAATACTGTTGGGGGGCTTCCCTGGTGGCGCAGTGGTTGAGAGTCCGCCTGCTGATGCAGGGGACGCGGGTTCGTGCCCTGGTCCAGGAAGATCCCACATGCCACGGAGCGGCGTGAGCCATGGCCGCTGAGCCTGCGCGTCCGGAGCCTGTGCTCCACAACGGGAGAGACCACAGCAGTGAGAGGCCCACATACCGCAAAAAAAAAATACTTTTGGGGTCTTCTCATGCCCAAACTGGGAAATTATCAAAAGAGCAGTTTCCCATGAAATCCACATCTATGAGGGGGCCCTGCCCTGTTTGATCCCCCCTGTGCCATTCTGAGTTTGAGGAGAACCTCCCAAGTCAAAACTCAGCTCAGAGCAGAAGGTGTCCACAGCCCCCAGTGGGAACCCCCAATGCCCTCCAGCTCCCATGGCGGCCTGGCCCGTCTCTTCCCAGATGGAGTGGCTGAACTGCCCAGTAGGGTCCAGCGAAGCCTCCACCGCCACATGTCAGCACCAGGCAAGGGAGATGCCAGCCTCATCCCCAGACTGAAAGCCCATTCAGGGCTCTAGAAGATGAATTATGTTTCATTTATATCAAAGAAGCAATCTTGGAGCCCATTTGTGATCAAATTTGCTGTCAGAGAAACTTTGCTTTATCTCATTACATCTGATATCTCTTGGCTTCTTGTCCTTGAGACTATTAAAGTTTAATGTCAAATTCAAGATGAAATGAAATCTTGGCTGTATCATCTCATCAGGACCTGAACATTCCCCCTTCCATCTAAAAATTTTTGACAACTAATTACAATGGGGATTGGGGGGAGGGAGAGTGAAAGGCCTACTTCCTCCCATTTGCTGAAAATACCATCATTTGAAGGGGTTGCCAGGGAGCACAGGGGCCACGTGGGGCTGGAGGGCAAGGAGAGGTGCCTGTCGCCATGCAACTCCTCTCGGTCGTCCCTTCTCCCCAAACTCACCATCCCCAGGACTAATGACATCTGTTTTTCATCCCTGTTCAGACAAGGCGTTCCTGCCCAGGGCACACACCTTGGTGGTAGAGGAAGCACTCTGGCTGGGAGGGGCATCAGCACTCGATCCCAGGCTCTGCCAGCTATATGACCATGGGCAAGTCACCCCGTCTCTGGGCCTCAGTTTCCTCAACTGTAAAACCATGTGGTTGGACTAGAAGCATGTGACTCCATTTAGGCACCAGGAGGGAAAGTGGATGACTATTAAACCATGGCAGTAAGGGACTGCGGCAGAGAGAGGAGTACATCCCCACCAAAAGTCACTCGACTTAAAAATAAAATTAAACAAACACCAGAAAATCATGTCTGTGGGGCTTATTTATCATGACAACTCTGAGACAAGTGATTTCTGGGGCTTACGATTGCCTCTAACTAGGAAAAGTACCCACAGAAAATGAGCTTTGGACCAGGAATATGCTCTCTGTAGAATAGAGCTGGTATCTTGATTAATAACACTGATTAAAATCCAGCCCTGTGCAATGCAGGGCTGTCAGAAGCTCAGGAACATGCAGGTCACAACTCCTAAAGAGCAATGTGCTTAAAAAAAAAAGGGGGGGAAGGTTTAAAAAAAATAATGCGCCCGTAAAAAACCCTATTGGAAAAGACTATGAAAAAGAATATGTGTATATGGATAAGAGAATCACTTTGCTATACACCAGAAACTAGCACAATATTGTAAATCAACTATACTTCAATTAAAAAGTTTTAAATGCATTCATGTATTACAATATATTAACAAGCCCATTTATTCAACGAACATTTATTAAGCATCTCATGTGCACTTCCACTGTTCTAGGTACAAGGGATTCAGCAGTTAATAAGAAAGACAAAAATTCTTGACTTCATGGAGCCTAGACGCTGGTGGAAAGAGGACAATGAATGCGATAAATAAGTAAGTAATTCATTTTTACTGATCTGCAAATTCTTAAAGCGAGCACAGTCAAGGAGTGATGAGGCTGCTGGGAAGTTAGGAGGGCTTGAACCCTGGCTCTGCCACTGACTAGCTATGCAACTCTAATCAACTTGCTTCCCTCTCTGGGCCTTTATTTCCTCATTCATAAAACAGGGGCCATTGTGGTACCCACCTGTAGGGTTAAGTGAGTGGGTTTGTGTGACCTGACCATATCTATTACGTCAGAATCATGTTTCTCTGGGAAAGCTTCCTGGAGAAGTTAAGCTTTACCAGCAGACTCCGGTGCCCAATGGCCGGAGGAGTGCAGCTGGGTGAAGGCAGAGCAGCCCACAGCTCAGCAGAAGGTCCCAACTGTCATCCAAATAGCTACCGTGCAGGAAAAAGTCAGGCATCACCTTCATGCACTCAGCCAAATGAGGATGCTGCTTCTCAATAAATGATCCCCCCCACCCCATCTCCTTTATTCACCCATCCCTCAGCCTAACCATCTCCAGGGGAAGTCCTTCATGAGATCCAGCCTATCTCATTTCTATAGCAACCAAATGCCAGGGCTTCTCCTATTCTCTTCAGAGGAATCAGAGAAAACCTTAAAGCCCATTCTGTAATCTAAGTCTCCAAAAGTTTGAAGGCAACAATTTATTCCTTAGCCCTTTTATTCTCTGGGGGAAAATAATAATCCAAAATGTGTACAGACGTTTTCTTTGAAATCAGTATACCTGGGTGCCAGAGTCCACATTCAGCTTTACAACAGCCCTGTAAAGTAGACATCATCCCCCATTATACAGGTGAGAAATTACCAGGCGCTTTAAATGACTACCCAAGGCGGCCCCGCTGGTAGGCGACAAAGCAAGGACATAAACTGCATCCGTTGGCTTCAAATGCCATAATCTAAGCACACTGTATTGAATGATCATTAGTCCCTGAATGACACATACCCGTACAAGGTATGACATAAGCCAGGGAGACTGAGTACTTTTAACAAACACTCAGGAGCTTATGTGTCCAAGTTAATGTTGTCCTTTGCAAGCTGATAGTTTGGGAGTCTCTGCATTTATTCCAGTGATGTTACCACTCACTGTGTTTTGGTTTAAGTTCTGTTTTTTTTTGCAGTTTTGTATTCCTCGCTTTCAGTGTTGTGAATCTGCTCCAAGATAGTAAATCTTTAATGTTTTGAGGGTAGATTCAATTTCTGGAAAAAGACCAAACATTTGGAGCCAAATCTTGCCAATAAGGTAAAGTCATTTATGTTAAAACAACTAGGGGACTTCCCTGGTGGCACAGTGGTTAAGAATCCGCCTGCCAGTGCAGGGGACACGGGTTCAAGCCCTGGTCTGGGAAGATCCCACATGCCATGGAACAACTAAGCCCGTGCACCAAAACTACTGAGCCTGTGTACCACAACTACTGAAGGCTGTGCGTCTAGAGCCCATGCTCCGCACCAAGAGAAGCCACCGCAATGAGAAGCCCGTGCACCTCAACAAAGAGCAGCCCCAGCTCGCTGCAACTAGAGAAAGCCCGCACCCAGCAACAAAGACCCAATGCAGCCAAAAATAAATTAATTAATTAATTTTTAAAAAATGTTCTCAATTAAAAAAAAACCAACTAGGTGCCTGGGGCTCAATAAATATTTGTTGACTAACAATGACAACAAAATGAAAATTAAGCACATGTTGTTTGATTCTAAAGAAAGGAGACTAGTTTTATTCTTTGGCTCATAAACTTTCTCTGAGAATAATTCCAGAGAAGAAATTCCCGAAATATTTTGAACACCAGTAGGGTCATTGGAATAAGAGCAGCATATCAAGGAGGACAAGCTATGGTTACAGAAGCTCTAGATTTCAAATCAGTAGACATTTAAGGAGTCCCAAGTATATGCTAGACAAGGTCTAGACTCTTCTGTGCTCTGCCCACCAAATCCCAATGTGGGAGTGGGGTCCCCCAACACATACCCAACAAGCAACTCTCCAGACACTAGCTGGGTGTCCTACAGTTCAACCCAAGTCTGACACCATCTACCCAGAGATAGCATCAGATCACAGGTTAAGGGCTCCATCCCACAAGACTGCCCCTACCCACTTCAGAAGCCAATTGAAAGTCCAAGTTGTCACCTGTGCTTCTGACTGACTATAAGTCAGAGTTTCCCACAACCTTCTCCTTGAGTCTGATTAGTTTGCTAGAGTGGCTCACATTTGACTTACTAGATTACCAGTTTGTTATAAAAGGATATAACTCGGGAACAGCCAGATGGGACAGATGCAGAGGGCAAGGTATGGGGAAAGGGCACAGAGCATCCATGCCCTCTCCAGCTGAGCCACTCTCCCAAAATCTCCGCATGTTCACCAACCTGGAAGTTGTCCAAACCGCATCCTTTTGGGTTTTATGGAGGTTTTATTACATGGGTATGATTGATTAAATTATTGGCCATTGGTGATTGATTCAACCTCCAGCCCCTTTTCCCACAGGAGGTGGGGTGGAGAGCTGAAAGTTCCAACCCTCTAATCACAAGTTGGTGCCTCTGGCAACCAGCCCGCACCCTGAGGTGACACAGGGGCATTCTAAAGGTAACCTCATTAACATAGAAGACACCAATACCACTCTCACCACTTAGGAAATTCCTAGGGTTTTAGGAGCTCTGTGCCAGAAATGGGAATGAAGACCAAATATCTATTTCTTATTACAACTCACAATATCATGTAGACACTGTGTGTAGTTAAACAAGAACAAAATTTGCAAAGGTCTTCCAGTCTTTTGGCGGGAGGGAAGCAGGGAGGATGCCTATAAAAAGCACTAAATATCCAAGATACAAAGCAGACCATAACGATTGGGTGTGGTATCTGGGGGAAGGGTGGAGCCTTCTGGCTGGAGGGTCTGGGAGGGGATTTGTGGAGGAGACTGCATTGAGCTGGGCCTTAAACAGTGCTTCCCAACCTTTGCACCATGTGACACACACAGAGAGTGGTATCAGCTGGCTGGCTCGCTGGGACACATGGATAATTCTGCCTTTGGATGGCAGCACAGGCCAGGAAGGATTCCAGTGGCCCAGGCCCCATCTGGCTGCGCTCAGGGCCAAGGGGAATGAGCACTTCGCTACACACTAGTTGGGAAGCCCTGCCTTGAAGAAGGAGCAACTTCAGCAGGTGAGTTGGGAAAAAGAATGTTGCAAGTTCAGGGGCACAGGGCAGAGAGGTCTAAGTGTCTGGTGTATTCTGACAACATGCTGATATCCTGTTTGGCCGGAGGGTAGGAACCCAAGGGGGAATCAGGGAATTATGACCGAGAAGGCAGGTTGACACCAGAGAATTGGGGGCCTTGAGAGCCATGTTACAGAATACGGAATTGATTCCACAGTCAACTAAGATCCTTTCAGAGTTACTGATAGGGAGCTGAGTGGTGTGCTTGAGGGAAAAAAATCCTCACACTTCTTATGGTTTACTTAAAAACAGCCATAAATAATAAACTTTAAACAAACGGACACATCCCCAAAGCTAGGATTCAGGCCTCTCTCCTGCTTCGAGCTTAGCAGGGTGCCCTGCTTAGAGAAAAAGGCCCATGTGATTCAGAAATAAGATGAAAATCTCCAACCCCACTGTTTTTTTTTAAATGCTGTGAAGCTAAAAAATAAACACCAATGTTTCCTCAGGAACTAAAAGCAGGCAGCCTCTTTCATGTATTTTTCTGTTCATTCCGCTAATAGTTTGAGTTGCCGCCGCTGTTGTCTGCCCTGACTGAAATGAGAATAAAGATACACATGACTTATAAGCAAGCGAACCCTCGGCCTGTGTTGGAGGTGGCAGAGGATGGAGACAGGGCCTGGAGAGCCCTTCAAGATGGCTGCCGGCGTTGCCATGGAAGTTTAATTCCCCACTAGAAGCAAATCCCGTTCAAAAGGCCAAGAATGGCCATGTTAGGTCAAGAATGAACATGAACTAGGGGAAAAGGTTGCTTTTCAAGAGAACCGTATAATTAATTTAGCAGAGGAGCCACCCTACAAAGAGAAAACTACAGCGCCTACAAGGGATATGGTGCAGGGAAGCGTTCTCCACTTCAGCAGAGCAGTTTACACTGCGGCTGGAGGGATAGAGGTGAGGGGTCAGGAGAAACTTTCCCGGCAGAAGAGCTGTAGGACACTGATCCGTGTTCCCGAGGAAAGTCGAGAATCTGATTCTCTAGGAATTCTAAAGAAAAGTAAAATGAGGTACATGTCCCAGGTGGTTCGGGTTAATGCCTTCCAACATTTTGTAGTTTGGAACCTCTGAAAGGGTTCAAAACACCATATCCTCAGGTCTAATTTTAACTCAGGATTAGGAATCCATGGTCTCTCCCCTCCCCCATCTCATAAGTGTGTGCACGTAAAACTAGTGTGAGTCACATAAGCTGACCCACGAGTGGATGCCGTTGCCTAAACAATCCATAGGCCATGCTCACACCAGGCACTCTTCCACTTGTTCTCCTCTGTATTTGCACTCATCTCTACCCATCACTCTCCAGTCCACCGTCCAAAATTTTATTAAGGAAAGTGATGAATCAATCTGCAAATATTAATCGGGTTTGGTTTGAGGCACTGTGTTAGGTGCCGCGGGGAAAATGAAGAGGTAAAGACTGTATCCCTGCCTTCAAAGAACATGTCTGAAAGGAAGCTCGAATGTGAACGTATAGAAAGGTAACAGGTCAGTTTGGGGGCCTAGCTTAGAAAATGCAAGCACAGCAGGGAATTCTGTAAAAGGAGAGCTCCTTTCTTGCTGGGCTGGCCAGAGAAGGCAGGAAGAGCCTTCAGGGGTGGTAAAATATAATAATAATAACATAAAATTTACCATAATAGCAACATAAAATTTACCATAGTAACCATTTTTAAGTGTACGGTTCTGTAGTAAGTTCATGCACACTTTTTCATTCACATTAAAAAATAACTCTCTGCTTCCCTTACCTCCTAGCCCCTGGCAACCACTATTCTACTTCCTGTTTCTATGAATTCAACCATGTCAGATACCTCACGTAAGCAGAATCATTACAGTATGTCTTCTTGTGACTGGCTCATGTCACTTAGCATAATGTCCTCAAAGCTCATGCAGGTTGTAGCGTGTATCAGAATTTCCTTCCTTTTTAAGGCTGAACAATATTGTTATGTTTATACCACATTTTGTTTATTCATCCATCAGTGGATATGTGGGTTACTTCCCTCTTAGATATTGTGAATAATGCTGCTGTGAACATGGGTGTGCAAATACCTCTTTGAAATCCAGCTTTCAATTCTTTTGGATGTATACCCAGAAGTAGAAAAGTGAAACTGCTGGAGCATATGTTAGTTTATTTTAATTTTTTTATTTTGGGAAACACCATACGGTTTTTCATAGCGGCTGGACCATTTTACAATCCCACAAAAAATGCACGAGGGTACCAATTTCTCTACAACCACCTCAACACTTGTCTTTTTGTTTGGGGTGTTTTTTGGTGTGGGGGGTTGATAGCGGCCATCTTAATGGGTGTGAGGTGATATCTCTTTGTGCTTTTGGTTTGCTTTTCTCTAATGATTAGTACTGCCGACTGAAAAAAAAATGCATAATTTGAGAGTTAAGTTTTATTTGGGGCAAAATGAGGACTGTAGCCCAGGAGACAGCATTTCAGATAGTTCTGAAAAACTGCTCCAAAGAGGTAGGGGGGAAGGTCAGTATACATGTGATTTTGGTGAAGGGGGGATACATACAATCAAGCACATATTTTTTTGTAGAAGGTTTCTGCTAGTCATGAGGAGCAGACATCTCCATGAAGGATTTTAGTGCTTTTCTAGATACTAGGAGATGCAAGAATTGGGCTCATAAAATCATCTCCTGAAAATATCTAACTATCTGAAGACCTTTTCTGCCAGTTTTTCCCATAGCACAGAGTGCCTCATCCCTGATCTCCACCCCCAACTCCTTCCAGGGCGTGCTGAAGGTCAGCAGCTGCAGCGGCTCATAATTTGATCCTTGTAGAGGTAGATGGCAAGTGCCCATTTGTAGGTGACAGTAATGTTGAGCATCTTTTCATGTGCTTGCTGGCCATTTGTATATCATGTATTCCAGTCCTTTTCCCATTTTTAATTGGGTTATGAATGGGGGGTGTTGTGGTTAAAGGATGAGAATCTTGAGCAGAGCTTGAAGACAGAAAAAAGTCCAGGCAAAAAACGAGACAGTCCAGGTAGAAAGGAGACAGGCTTTTGTCAAATCATGAGTGCCTTAAGGAAGGTGAAGCAGTGGGCTGTGCTCACCAGATGAACAATGGGTGTGGGCAGGTTCTCCCGACCAAGATCCTGTAACCCCTTGTCCAGAATTTGGAGAGGTTGCGGGCCCCAGATGCACACCCTACTTAGCTCAACTGAAGCTCTGCAGTTAAACAGGACCAGCTTCCTGTTACCACCATCTCTCAGGCACATTCCTTCGGGGAAAAGGGCTCTGGGCTCCATCCTCACTCCAAGTGACTGCTGGTGCCGCCCTTTACATTTCTAGCCTTATTTTGAGCTTCCAAGTGATTGGTACCTCGGCTGTCTCCCTGCCTCCCGCTTGCCTGCTGTGTCTGAGGCAAGAACCCAGGCAGGAAAAAAGCTGATGCCATGAAGTGTTCGCAGGTGAAGCTGCGGAATCAGCCTACACACTCCGGAGACATCGTGGGGACACTGTGGGTTGCACACTACCCTGACTCTTGGGCCACTCCTCCAGCCGATAGATTTTTCTTTTTTTTTATAGATCTTTATTGGAATACAATTGCTTCACAATACTGTGTTAGTTTCTGTTGTACAACAAAGTGAATCAGCCATATGCATACACATATCCCCATATCTCCTCCCTCTTGAGCCTCCCTCCCACCCTCCCTATCCCACCCCACTAGGTCATCGCAAAGCACTGAGCTGATCTCCCTGTGCTATGTTGCTGCTTCCCACTAGCTAACTATTTTACATTCGGTAGTGTATATATGTGGATGCTATTCTCACTTCACCCTAGCTTCCCCCTCGCCCCACCGTGTTCTCAAGTCCATTCTCTGTGTCTACGTCTTTACCCCTGCCCAGTCACTAGGTTCATGCGTACCATTTCCTTTTTTTTTTTAGATTCCATATATATGCGTTAGCATACGGTATTTGTTTTTCTCTTTCTGACTTACTTCACTCTGTATGACACACTCTAGGTCCATCCACCTCACTACAAATAACTGTTTTGTTTCTTTCTATGGCTGAGTAATATTCTATTGTATATATGTGCCACATCTTCTTTATCCATTCATCTGTCAATGGACACTGAGGTTGCTTCCATGTCCTGGCTATTGTGAATAGAGCTGCAATGAACATTGTGGTACATGACTCTTTTTGAATTATGGTTTTCTCAGGGTATATGCCCGGTAGTGGGATTGCTGGGTCATATGGTAGTTCTATTTTTCGTTTTTTAAGGAACCTCCATACTGTTCTCCATAGTGGTTGTATCAATTTACATTCCCACCAACAGGGCAGGAGGGTTCCCTTTTCACCACACCCTTTCCAGCACTTATTGTTTCTAGATTTTTTGATAATGGCCATTCTGACCGGTGTGAGGTGATACCTCATTGTAGTTTTGATTTGCATTTCTCAAATAATTAGTGATATTGAGCATCTTTTCATGTGCGTCTTGGCCATCTGTATGTCCCCTTTGGCCTATTTAGGTCTTCTGCCCATTTTTTAATTGGATTGTTTGTTTTTGTGATATTGATCCCCATGAGCTATTTGTATATTTTGGAGATTAATCCTTTGTCTGTTGTTTCATTTGCAAATATTTTCTCCCATTCTGAGAGTTGTCTTTCCATCTTGTTTATGGTTTCCTTTGCTGTGCAAAAGCTTTTAAGTTTCATTAGGTCCCATTTGTTTATTTTTGTTTTTATTTTCATTACTCTAGGAGGTGGGTCAAAAAGGATCTTGCTGTGGTTTATGTCAAAGAGTGTTTTTCCTATGTTTTCCTCTAAGAGTTTTATAGTGTCTGGTCTTACATTTAGGTGTTTAACCCATTTGGAGTTTATTTTTGTATATAGTATTAAGGAGTGTACTAATTTCATTATTTTACATGTAGCTGTCCAGTTTTCCCAGCACCACTTATTGAAGAGGCTGTCTTTTCTCCATTGTATGTTCTTGCCTCTTTTGTCTTAAATTAGGTGACCTTGTGTGTGGGTCTATCTCTGGGTTTTCTATCCTGTACCATTGATCTATATTTCTGTTTTTGTGCCAGTACCATACTGTCTTGATTACTGTAGCTTTGTAGTGTAGTTTGAAGTCAGGGAGCCTGATTCCTCCATTTTTCTTTCTCAAGATTGCTTTGGCTATTTGGGGTCTTTTGTGTTTCCATACAAATTGTAAAATTTTTTGTTCTAATTCTGTGAAGAATGCCATTGGTAGTTTGATAGGGATTGCATGGAACCTGTAGATTGCTTTGGGTAGTATAGTCATTTTCACAATATTGATTCTTCCAATCCAGGAACATGGTATATCTCTCCATCTGTTTATGTCATATTTGATTTCTTTCATCAGTGTTTTATAGTTTTCTGAGTACAGGTCTTTTGCCTCCTGTGGTAGGTTTATTCCTAGGTATTTTATTCTTTTTGTTGCAGTGGTAAATGGAATTGTTTCCTTAATTCTCTTTCTGATTTTTCGTTTTTACTCTATAGGAATACCAGAGATTTCTGTGCATTAATTTTGTATCCTGCAACCCTACCAAATTCATTGATTAGTTCTAGTAGTTTTCTGGCGGCATCTTTAGGATTTTCTATGTATAGTATGTCATCTGCAAACGGTGACAGCTTTACTTCTTCTTTTCCGATTTGGATTCCTTCTTTTCTTTTCTTCTCTGATTGCCATGGCTAGAACTTCCAAAGCTATGTTGAATAATAGTGGCAAGAGTGGACATCCTTGTTTTGGTCCTGGTCTTAGTGGAAATGATTTCAGTTTTTCACCATTGAGTATGATGTTTGCTGTGGGTTTGTCATATGTGGCCTTCATTATGTTGAGGTAGGTTCCCTCTATGTCCATTTCCTGGACAGTTTTTATCATAAATGGGTGTTGAATTTTGTCAAAACCTTTTTCTGCATCTATTGAGATGATCATATGGTTTTTATTCCTTAATTTATTAATATGGTATATCACATTGATTGATTTGCATATATTGAAGAATTCTTGCATCCCTGGGATAAATCCCACTTGATCATGGTGTATGATGATCCTTTTAATATGCTGTTGGATTCTCTTGCTAGTATTTTGTTCAGGATTTTTGCATCTATGTTCATCAGAGATATTGGTCTATAATTTTCTTTTTTGTGATATCTTTTTCTGGTTTTGTTATCAGGGTGATGGTGGCTTCGTAGAATGAATTTGGGAGTGTTCCTCCCTTGGCAATTTTTTGGAAGAGTTTGAGAAGGATCAGCGTTAGCTCGTCTCTGAATCTTTGATAGAATTTGCCTGTGAAGCCATCTGGTCCCGGACTTTTGTTTGTTGGAAGAGTTTTAATTACAGTTTCAATTTCATTACTTGTGATAGAAAATTTCTAATTCTTCCTGGTTCAGTCTTAGAAAATTGTATCTTTCTAAGAATTTGTCCATTTCTTCGTGGTTGTCCATTTTATTGGAACATAGTTGTTTGTAGTAGTCTCTTATAATCCTTTGTGTTTCTACAGTGTCAGTTGTGATTTCCTTCTTCATTTCTAATTTTATTGATTTGCATCCTCTCCCTTTTTTTCTTGATGAGTCTCACTAAGGGTTTATCAATTTTGTTTATCTTCTCAAAGAACCAGCTTTTAGTTTTATTAATCTTTGCTATTGTTTTCTTCATTTCTATTTCATTTATTTCTGCTCTGATCTTTATGATATCTTTCCTTCTACTGATGTTGGGTTTTCTTTGTTCTTCTTTCTCTAGTTGCTTTAGGTGTAGAGTTAGATTTTTTTAAATTATTTATTTATTTATTTGGTTGCGTTGGGTCTTCGTTGCTGTGTGCGGGCTTTTCTCTAGTTGTGGCAAGTGTCATTGCAGTGCGTGGGCTTCTCTTTGCAGTGGCTTCTCTTGTTGCAGAGCACGGGATCTAGGTGCACGGGCTTCAGTAGTTGTGGCACGTGGGCTTCAGTAGTTGTAGCATTTGGACTCAGTAGTTGTGGCTCACGGGCTCTAGAGTGCAGGCTCAGTAGTTGTGGCACATGGGCTTAGTTGCTCCGCGACATGTGAGATCTTCCTGGACCAGGGCTCAAACCTGTGTCCCCTACATTGGCAGGCAGATTCTTAACCACTGTGCCACAAGGGAAGTCCCAGGGTTGATTGTTTATTTGAGATTTTTCTTGTTTCTTGAGGTGAGATTGAATTGCTATAAAATTCCCTCTTAGAACTACTTTTGCTGTGTCCCGCAGGTTTTGGGGTGCCGTGTTTTTGTTGCCATTTGTTTCTATGTATTTTTTAAATTTCTTCTTTGATTTCTTCAGTGATCTCTTGATTATTTAGTAGTGCACGGTTTAGCGTCCATGTATTTGTGTTTTTTTTCCTGTAATTGATTTCCAATCTCATAGTGTTGTAGTCAGAAAAGATGCTTGATACGATTTCAATTTTCTTAAATTTTCTGAGGCTTGATTTGTGACCCAAGATGTGACCTATCCTGGAGAATGTTCCGTGTGCACTTGAGAAGAAAGTGTATTCTGCCACTTTCGGGTGGAATGTTCTATAAATATCAATTAAATCTATCTGGTCCACTGTGTCATTTAAAGCTTGTGTTTCCTTATTTATTTTCTGTCTGGATGATCTGTCCATTGGTGTAAGTGGGGCGTTAAAGTCCCCTACTATTATTGTGTTACTGTTGATTTCCCCTTTCATGGTTGTTAGCATTTGCCTTATGAATTGAGGTGCTCCTATGTTGGGTGCATAAACATTTATAATTGTTATATCTTCTTCTTGGATTGATCCCTTGATCATTATGTAGTGTCCTTCCTTATCTCTTGTAACAGTCTTTATTTTATCTGATATGAGTATTGCTACTCCAGATTCCTTTTGATTTCCACTTGCATGGAATATCTTTTTCCATTCCTTCACTTTCAGTCTGTATGTGTCCCTAGGTCTGAAGTGGGTCTCTTGTAGACAGCATATATACATATATGTGTCTTGTTTTTGTATCCATTCAGCCAGTCTGTGTCTTTTGGTTGGGGCATTTAATCCATTTACATTCAAGGTTATTATTGATATGTATGTTTCTATTACCATTTTCTTAATTGTTTTGGGATTGTTTCTGTGGGTTTTGTTCTTCTCTTGAGTTTCCGGCCTAGAGAAGTTTCTTTAGCATTTGTTGTAAAGCTGGTTTTGTGGTGCTGAATTCTCTTAGCTTTTGCTTGTCTGAAAAGCTTTTGATATCTCTGTTGAATCTGAATGAGATCCTTGCTGGGTAATCTTGGTTGTAGGTTTTTCTCTTTCATCACTTTAAGTATATCCTGCCACTCCCTTCTGGCCTGCAGAGTTTCCGCGAAAAATCAGCTGATAACCTTATGGGGATTATGTATGTTATTTTTTGTTTTTCTCTCACTGCTTTTAATATTTTTTCTTTGAATTTAATTTTTGTTAGTTTGATTAATATGTGTCTTGGTGTGTTTCTTCTAGGGTTTATCCTGTATAGGACTCTCTGTGCTTCCTGGACTTGGGTGACTATTTCCTTTCTCATGTTAGGGAAGTTTTCCACTGTAATCTCTTCAAATATTTTCTCAGACCCTTTCTTTTTCTCTTCTTCTTCTGGGACCCCTATAATTTGAATGTTGGTGCATTTAGTGTTGTCCCAGAGGTCTCTGAGATTGTCTTCAATTCTTTTCATTCTTTTTTCTTTATTCTGCTCCTTGACAGTTATTTCCACCATTTTGTCATCCAGCTCACTTATTTGTTCTTCTGCCTCAGTTACTCTGTTATTGATTCCTTCTAGTGTATTTTTCATTTCAGTTATTGTGTTGTTCATTTCTGTTTGTTTGTTCTTTAGTTCTTCTAGATCTTTGTTAAACATTTCTTGCATTTTCTCAATCCATGCCTCCATTCTATTTCCAAGATTCTGGATCATCTTTACTATCATTACTCTGAATTCTTTTTCAGGTAGATTGCCTATTTCCTCTTCATTTATTTGGTCTTGTATCCTTCATCCATGACATATTTTTTTGCTCCTTCATCCATGACATCATCCATGACATATTTTGCTCCTTCATCCATGACATATTTTTTTGCCATCTCATTATTTATTTATTTTTTCTTTTATGAGTGGGATTGTGTTCCTGTCTTACTGGTTGTTTGGACTGAGCCTTCCAACACTGGAGCTTGTGGGCTGTTTGGTAGAGCTGTTTCTTGGTGCCAAGACGAGGACCTCTGGAAGACCTCACTCTGATGAATATTCCCTGGGGTCTGAGGTTCTCTGTTAGTCCAGTGGTTCAGACTCAGAGCTCCCACTGCAGGAGCTACGGCCCGACCCCCAGCTCGTGAACCAAGATCTCACAAGCTGGGCAGCGCGGCAAATAAATAAATATGGAGAACAAATTACACTAGGAAACTAACAGATATGTTAGAAAGAATATAAAAATAAAAATATAGATGAAACAACAACCGGAAGGTAAAACAGAACCACAATAGTAAAAAAGAGGAGAAAAAAAAAAAAGGTGGGAAAGGCCTTGGCTGTGGAGGGTGGGACCTAAGCAGGGGCGGGGTTTGGGCGGCAGGAGGGGCCTATGCTTAGGACCCACAGGGCTGGAAAAGGCCCTGAGAGGTGTGAGGGGTGGGACTTAGACTCAACATAACAGAAGGGGCCCAGGTGCTCTTCCTGCCTCTGGTCTCAGAGGGTGGGGGACCCCACCTGGGAGCTCAGCAGGATTCCCGGGCCCCAGTGGGTGGGGCTAACGCCCTCTGCTCCTCCGGTCCTGGAGGGCCCCTCCTGCTTGCCCCTGCTCTCCCCTAGCCTCCCTCCTATGCCCCCAGAACCAAGGTGGTGGGTGTCGGGGTAGTTGCCTTGGAGGGCGGGGGACCCGGCCTGGGAGCTCAGTAGGTTTCCCGGCGGTCGAGTGGGCGTGGCCAATGGCCTCGGCTCCTCTCCCGCTCCTCAGGTCCCAGAGGCCCCCTCCCACCTGCCTCTCCTGATCTCCCGGGTCTCCCTCCTATGCCCCCAGTACCCATGCAGCCTGGAGGTCAGCCGGTAGATTTTAAGGTCCTCTGTCTTCACAGGGAGCAAGAGAGAAGCCGGGTCTGTCAGCGCTGAGAACCCCGAGAGCCCGTCCTCCCACAGTTCCCAGGCCAAACACCTAGCTACACTTTGTATGTAGCGTTTGCTACCTGGGGAAATGCTCCCAATACACTGTGATGAAGCAGGTGACAAAAAAAAGTATTACTGCGTGAGATTCCTGTTGAAAGACAGAGATAGAGAGCAGAGAGAAAGGGAGGGCCCATGAGGTCATACACTTCCCATATTAATAGTGGCTGCTTCCAGGTAGTGGAATATGGATGAATTTTTTTCTTTGTGCTTTTCTGTATTTTCCAAATTTTTGACCATGAATATGTATTACTTTTGCAATCAGAGAAAAGGACAGCACATGGTAATTTTTAAAAGCCTTTGTTGGGCTTCATGCCCACTTGGGCTTGGTGCTCTTACAGATTCCACACAGAAAATTGTCGAGTCCTTGACCCTTGGAGCGCCTCATCCCAAATACACCTGCTGATCTGCCCAAGGGGCCAAAGACATTCCCAGGGAGCCACAGAACAGTCCTTGATACCAGACTAGTCAGGGAAGAGGAGGATGGCCCAGGCACGAAACATGATGCATCCGTAAGGAGAGGTGGGCTTCCCTGGGAACTGGGGTCGCCTTCACCTCTCCTCAGATCAACCCAGAACACCTTCCTGGAGGAAGGGGCGATGAGAAGGGTTCTTTTAGAAGCTAGGAGGAGACTGCCTTGCAGATGAGACTGGAAAAAACCAGGGATGCCTGGCTCCCCGTAGCTCAGGAGAAATCATCACACTCTCAAGGACCAACTCTTTCTGGATGTTGATGGGCTCAGTAAGGAAACTGGATTGAGTTCAGCCAGACGGAGAGGAGACTGAAAGACAGTATCTTGATTTGAATCAGTGGTACAAAAACATGGCAAATCTCTGGATTCTAGTATCAGCCATTTCCCTTCCTCCCCCATGGGTCCTAAAGATAGCCCGGTGTGAGACGGGACTGTTAGGCAGCACCAGACAAGGGTGGAGATAAAGTTCTCCCTTGGCACTCCCCCTTAGAAGATAAGGTTGGACTGCTGCCTGTTTTCACGTGCGTGAGAGATGAAAGTTACAACTATGATCCTTGGTGCTTGTAGAGCACCTCCCCACCCCCAGAGCTTTTGTACCATACATCCTGTTAGACAGAAGGAGAAACTGAGGCTCAGAGGGACAAGTGACAGGCCCAAGGCATGGAGTGATGCGGCTCAGGGCTCCAGGCTCCAGAATCAGCCTTCCCACCCCTCCCCCACCAACAGGAGGGTTTCACCTGTGCTCTGGGACCTGCTCTCTGAGAGTCCAGACTCCCTCTCAGCCTTCTCTCCCAGTAGAGCCCCAACGCCTTCAAGTTGCTCATCCCGTCACATCAAGCTTGACCACAGCCATTCCTCACAATCAGAAAGACACCATTTCTGGGGTCCTGAAGAAGAAATCCCTGGCGAGCATCCTGTTGTCTATAAGCCCAGTAGGACAACTACAGGACCAGTCCCCACAAGCTTCAAGGGTCTCAGCTTGCACCAGCTGCCTTTGTTAAAATTAGAATAGGGTGCCCCCTCCTGGCAGATGAATTAGAACACAAGGCTCTTCTGGTGCCCACCAGACCCCCACCCCTGGGGCCTATGGATTTCAGCTCTGGATCAGCCCAGGGGTCGGGAACACTGTGCAGGACAAGCTATGGGCCACACCCCGGAGGACCTAAACGCCCATCCCCTTTCTCCCTAACCCCCTCTTCCCAGACAAGCACACCCACGTGGTTTTCTCTCAGGCTTCCCACTGGGTGCTCAGGAAGGCTCCTCACCCCGCACCCCGCCCCTTGCCAGTGGTCTGGATTGGATTTCTAACTCCCTGTGTGGAGCTGATGAGATCTCATTCCCAGGAGGAACCAAGCACTTTCCTCGTCCTCTGCCCACCCCCCTTGGAGAGCTCCTTTATGCTCTATTTTTAGTTTCTTGATTGCAAGTGAGAAGTCGGAATCAGAGTATGCCAGGAAACTGCAGCAGAAACCAACCCACTAAAATGGACAGAAAGTGGCGAGGGGAAGGGAAGGGCTCAATGGGAGGGGAGAGGTGGCACTCAGAGAGTAGGAATCCCAAGCTTCCGGGGGGGTGGGGGGGTGGGGGGGTGGGGGGGGGGGGGGGGTTGGGGTGGAAAGCAGGGCAGAGGGTGTGGTAGCCACCCGCCAGCACAGCAAAGTAGCTTCAGTAAAGCCAAAGAGCTAGAAGGACCCCTAGAGGCCACCTAGCCCAGCCCCCTTCTTTCCAGAGTTGGAAACTGAGTCACACCGTTGGGCGTGACAGCGCCTAGAGAAACACCCTGATTCCCGAGGCTTCCTTCTCTGGCCCTGCACCAAGAGATCAGGGGCTTGATGCAGAAACCTTTCCCTCGGAGATTCATCCTCCAAGCAGGTGCCATCTTCATGCCAGCCAGCCAGCCCGGTCTCCCGCGGGCCGGCCCAGGCCAGATCCATCCCCGCAGGTCCCTCAGCCACGCTGAAGCTGGCCAGTGTTCCTTTCCCTTCCCGCAGAAGTCAGCGGTGGCCCTTGACCTCCACCAGATGCATCATCTCCTTCCGGAGAACAGACAGAAAGGGTGCGGGGGGCCGGGAGCGCTTCCCCGATGTGCCGCCACACTCCCTAAATGCATGAACCGGCAGCTCCGAAACGGCGGCGCAATTGGCAGTTTATCGGCATTCACGGATTAGGCCCGGGGATGATGGATCCCCTGTCTCGCTCAGCCCGCCACCCCGCGGGCCGCGCTCCACCCACCCAGCAGCCCCCCTGTGCGACCCTGCTCCTCCGAGACCCTCCTGCCCGGCATCAGCCGCCTGCCCGCCCCAGCCCCTCACTCACCGCCTCCCACTCCCGACACACCCTCCCCCGCAAGGAGACACATTTAAATAAATAAAACAAAATTCAAATGAGGACACTAAATTTCCCCGGCGTTTAATTGATGATCATTATGCTTGGGAACCTAAACTCTTTTAATTTCACTGCAGTGCAGGGAGATGAATTATAGAATTACAGTCACCAATTATCAATCACGCCTTTGCTCCGAGTCTCTCGGCTACCCAGCCCGCCCGCCCTCCCTCTCACAGGCCAGGGGTGGAAGAAGTGGAGTAATAGCTTTGGAAATATGAGCTCAGCCTGGGGAGGTGGGATGAACTCCGAGTTTGGGAGTACCCTGAGTGTCTCTCTGTCTGTCTCTCTCTGCCATCACCCCATTTCTAGCACACCACCCTTTCCACTTAATGTTGTTTGTTTGTTTGTTTGTTTTTGGAAGCAGCAAAGAAAACCTTTTTCATTTAGAGCTTGGTGCTATAATTCATTTAGCTCAGGGTAAGATGTGCTTGGAGCTTCCTTCCCCACACTGGGCAGGATTCCAACAGCAACTTCTGCCCCTACCCCAGCACCTGCTGCAGGGCCCACCTTAGCAGGAGGCAGCCTGCCTGCCTAAGGATTTAAAGAGGCTCCCAGGCAGGCTTGAGAACCCTGCCCCCGGCTGGCTGCTGCAGCCCAGGCTTCCACCACTAGGGACTGATTCCATTGCCCTCTCCTTCCTGTCCTCCTTCACAGTGAAAATAATAATAATAATTTGAATAATAATTTCCACCAAAGCTGTGAATGATTTGCATTTGTATAGAGCTCTGCAATTTACAAAGTGCTTTCATGTGCATTATCTCACTGGATCCTCCCAATAATCCTGAGAGAGGTCCAGAGAGCAGGTATTTTTGTTATTCAAACGTTTATTCATTCATTTGACTAACATTTATTGAGTTTCTACTTTGTCCCAGGCCCTGGGGATACAAAGGCAAGAAAAAAAAAAAAAAAAAGAGGAGAGCACTCTTTCCCCTAAAAATTCAGTCTACTGGGGAGACCTACTAAGTGAACAGAAAAGGAAAAGGCCAAGGAGATGAAGAATTCCACTTCACAGGGGAGGAACCAGGGTTCAGAGAGGCTAAGCAACCTACGGTTGAGTGACAGAGCCAGGATGGACCCCAAACCTGCTGCACTGGGCTCCGAGTATGTACTCCCCGACCCCTCACCCCTCCCCATTATTGTTATACTGTCATCATTGTCTTTATCTGATCTATTTTTTAAGTGCCCATAGAATTCATTTCTAGCCTTGGGTCCGAAAAATTATCCTCATTGGTAAACAGCTGTAGGTCAGAAGAAAAGACTGTGGGAGCCTCTGACACCCAGTCTCTCAAGGCCAAGTATCCTGCTGCCCCATAAAGAGAGATGAGGGCTGTGAATGGAAGCCAGATGCCTGGGTCCTGTCCTCACTGGGCACCTGGCACCTAGGGCTCCTTCCGACGAGATGCTGTAGTGAAGCTTCTGGTCAAGTTTTCCTGGTTGATTTATGGGTTGACTGACTAGTTGATTGTTATAATACCCTGTTTTATTCCAGAAAGAATTAGGTGGACCATGGCAGTGAATTCTCTCCTACAGGGGTCAAAGGAATAAGCTTGGCCTGCCCATTAGTCACTCCTCTATTCACCTACAGTCCCACCGCCAGGTTTACTCCTAGGATGGAGGTCCGATGCTCACGGGTTGACTCTGGTCCATGGCTTCTTAATCACCCCAGGCCCACTGACTGTAGGATCTGAGGGAGGTGGAATTAACCTTGGCCAGGTCGCTTAGCTCAGACTCCCCCTGCAGAGAGGCTGCAGATTCCCTATGGCAAGGGAGACAGAGCAAGGGGACCCTCTGGGCAGAGCCAGACCACCGTCCTTGCCTCTTAGCAGAGCTAAATATCTCCCAGAGGAGGTCCTGCGGGGATCACAGCCTGGGTCAGAGCCCACCTGTCTGCCTGGCCAAAGCCAGGACAACTCTATCCTGTCACCAGCTGGCTTCCCTGGGCTCTGGGCCACTGGCCTCCAGCCATGGGCCAGGCACCCAGCCATGCCAGGGAGCCAGCAGCACTGACATGAAGTGGCCCTGTAACATTTTCATAGGCCTTGGAAGGCTGAGATGGAACTGTGGAAATTATGTCTCCATCTTTAGGTGGGGAGGGCATCCCAACCTCTCCCTGGTCCCAAGGACTTCCTTCTTCCCACCCACATCCCACTCCCATCTTCATGCTGCAGGAAAGGGAAAGTTTACCTTTCAGGTTCTGCAGCCTCTTGGCCTCCCACCCCCATGACACACTATTTTGCTCCCAAGTTTTATACCTGTGTCCTTTTATACCTCTCCAAGCCCTGCAGCTTTAGCTCTATCCCAACCCTCCCTCCACTCTGTCTGCCTTGCAAACATCTCTTCAGCCTTCAAAACCTCAACTACCACCTCCTCTGGGAAGCCTTCCTGGCTATCCCCCCTCATCACCACTAAACCAGAGTTCACCCCCCTCCTCCAGGCATCCTAAATCTTGCATAGGCTTCAGTCTGCCCCCTTATCACGTGCTGTAACTGCTCCTCTCCTGTGCTCTGAGCACCTTCAAGGTAAGGCTGGCTTCTGTCATTACTGTGTCTTTGTGCCTTGCCCATAGCAGGGCTTCAACTAACATTTATAGAACTGAATTTAAGCTTTGTCGTAGGGTGCCCAGTTGTAGCACTGAAAGTTGCGTATCCTGGGAAACTCACCAGTCCCTGACAAAGCAGGGTGGTTGGTGGCCCTGCTCTGTGTGTCCTCACTGGGCACTGAGGGTCACAGTCTCCTCTAATGTGAAGCCTGTTTGCAAGGCTGGGTTGTCCAGTCCATAATATCTGAAAGGGAGGGTGAAATAGCTCAGCTGTCCGGCCACCAGGCATGGTCTCCTCCATATAGGTCTAAGGATCCACAGAGTCCCAGATGGAGCCATACAATTTGGGCTTTTTAGAAGTGGACCACCTTGGAGATCATCTAGGATGAGGAGAAATGGAGTGGCCCACCCAAGGTGGCCCCAGAAGACTGAGAGACACTAAGGGGGACAGAAGGGAGCCTGGACTGGAAGTCCTAAGCCTTCTCGTCCTGGACCTTCCATGGGCTGCCCTGCTGAGTCCATGCTTTTGCCCACGAGACACAGAACATGCCAGGCGGACGTTTTCTGCTGCCTCCAACCCAGGCAGGGACAGGGAGACCACCACTTACTGAGTCCCAGGCTCTGGGGATTATTTATTTACTCCTCCCAGCAAGCCTGGGTCATTCTACAGATGAGAAAACTGTGGCTTAGAGAAGTCAAAGAATTTCCAAGTTCACCCATGATGGAAGTGCTGGGTTTCAAACACAGCTCTCTGTCTCCAAAGCCCAAGCCCTTCCACTCCACCACCGGGCCCCTGATCACTGCAGTTCAGGTTCCTCCAAACCTAGCTTTGTTTTGCATCTCAAGGTAGCAGATGTCAGGGGCGCCGTTGCTGCCGAGTCAGGTGCTCACCGTCAGGAAGAAGAAAGGAGATCCTGAGCGGTGCACAGCTGAGGGCATCCACCTTAGGAAAGAGAGGGGGCGTGAGCAGAGGGGAGGAGGCTGCCGTCTTTGGCACACCTCTGGATCTCAGAGGCAGAACAAAGGCAGGTAGCTGTTTAACAATTAAATCTTGCTTGTTCAGAATGACACGTAGAAATGGAAAAATATCCCATGCTCTTGGATTTTCCAGAGAAGACTAATTCAAAAAGATACATGCACCCCAATGTTTATAGCAGCACTATTTACAATAGCCAGGACATGGAAGCAACCTAAGCATCCATCGACAGACGAATGGATAAAGAAGACGTGGTACATATAATGAAATATTACACAGCCATAAAGAAGCACGAAGTAATGCCATTTGCAGCAACATGGATGGACCTAGAGATTATCATACTAAGTGAAGTAAGTCAGACAGAGAAAGACAGGTACCATATGATGTCACTTATATGTGGAATCTAAAATATGATACAAATGAACTTATTTACAAAACAGAAACAGATTCACAGACATAGAAAACAAACTTATGGTTACCAAAGGGGAAAGCGGGAGAGGGATAAATTATGAGCTTGGTATTAATAGATACAGACTACTATATATAAAATAGATAAACAACAAGGATTTACTGTATAGCACAGGGAGCTATATTCAATATCTTGTAATAACCCCTAATGGAAAAGAATCAAAAAAATAATAATAATAATGTGTGTGTGTGTGTGTGTGTGTGTGTGTGTGTGTGTGTATGATCCAATCACTTTGCTGTACACCTGAAAAGAAAAGAAAAAAAATAACAGACTGACACATAGAGAAATACTGCTGGGGAGGAAAGCGTAGAAGAAGGAGGCAAAGGAGGAATGGAACAGGCTTCGTGGAGGGTTGATGGAGACAAGGAGGGCCGCGAAGTTCGTGGGTGTCCAGGTGAGGCTCTGATTGCTTTCAGCAGTTACCCTGGATGCTGCAGGCCTGTAGGTGAATGAGACGCAGGCCCTGCCCCAGTGATGTCCCCACTCACTCAGGAGGAACCGGCACCCGCCCTCATCCCTGGACTTCTAATCCTTCTACAGCCAACTCTGGAAGCAGCAAGGGATGAACATTTCCTTCTAGCTGAGCCTGTAGAATGGCTTCACCCCAGCTCCTGACCTGGTCCCAGCAGATGGCCAGAGGCTTCTGCAGCCACCAGAAGATTGCTGCCTGGACCCTGCCCTGCCCTCAGCCCCTGCAGCCCGGTGGGTCCACCGCTTGACCTCCCCCAATTTTGGTGAATACTGCGGTGGCAGCTGCTCAGCAAGGACAGGGGATCCCACTGCCAGGGCCTGTGGGCTCCTCTCCAGCTGTGAGCCAGCTTCAAAGGTGATGGATGTATAAGTACAGCGCGCTAACCCACTGCACCCCTGAAGCATCCGCATAGCACAGGGAGATCAGCTCGGTGCTTTGTGACCACCTAGAGGGGTGGGATAGGGAGGGTGGAAGGGAGGGAGACGCAAGAGGGAAGAAATATGGGAACATATGTATATGTATAACTGATTCACTTTGTTATACAGCAGAAACTAACACACCATTGTAAAGCAATTATACTCCAATAAGATGTAAAAAAAAAAAAAAAGTGACCGGATGAGCTCCTTAACCCCAGGAGTCTCCAGACTGGGCCCCGCCCCCATCTGGCCCATCCCACTCTTCCCAGCCCATCCTTCCGGCCCAGACCCCACATCTTTGCAGCCTCAAATAGCCGCCTTTCCGAAATGTGAAGTGCAGTTTCTCTTCTAATTACAAAAATAACAGCTGACAAACACGTGCCAGGGGCCCCTCTTTTCCTCCCGAGCTAACAGGCCCATTAGGACACATCCTGTTATCGTCAGTGCCCTCCGTATATTTCATGGAACAGCCTCAAACGTGCTCTGCGTCTTGCTCTCTCCCTCCTTCCCTCTCTCTTTTTCAAGGAGATGGCTTTGTGAAAGCTGAGGGGAAAAATAAAGCCTTTTACTAAAATGTCACTCTGGGAGAAAGTGGTGGGGGGGGAATTTTCTAATAGGCCATTGAAGGCTTGCTTTTTTTTTTTTTTTTAAGTGTGATAAATTTGGCCTGTCTCAAAAAGACAGTTCAGTGTTGCTTATCAACCGTGATTTGACCAGATAGCCATTTCAAAAAAACAGACACTGGTCTTCTCATAATAAACGAAAGCAATAAAAGCAAGAGCTGGGCCAGAACTATAATTAAGAATCAGGAACTGAAAGCAGTGGGTGTGTCAATGGAGGGCAGAGTCCAGTCTTAGGGCCAGAGGGAGTGGGCCCGGCAGGCTGAGAGTCCTGGGAGCCAACACCCCGTAGGAAGGGCGGTGTCTTCTCCTGCCCTGCCCCTGTTGTCCCCACGCTCTCCTTCCTTTTTTCCTCTCATTTGGGAGAATTCCTTCCCTAGACAGATGGGCCCAGGGGCGAGGAAGATGGTCAAGGAGGGGCTTATCACCCATCCCCAAAGCCAAAGCAAACGCCTGTTTGAAATTCAGCCAGAAATCCCCCTCCCTGCTCTGTCTGTGCACAATAAACATCCCAGACTCGGCTACTCCTAAAGAGCTGTCTGTTTAACACAATCTCCATCTCAAGCGACTGTTTTGCATTTCCTTTTGGCTTTATTAAAACTGATTTTCTATTTGAACTATAAAAACTGATCTGATTAAATTTCCATTTTTCTCCAAAGAAAAGACTCTCTCCTCTCTTTCTCTCTCCCCCCGCCCCTCTCTCCCCTCTGTTTCTCTTTGCCTTCTCCTCTTTTCTCCTTCCACTCTCTCCCTCCACTTCTTTTTCCTTGTTCCTTTCCACAAACACGTAATTGTTGATGATTTTCCCTCCTCACCCCTCTGTTATCCCCCCACTGGGTCCCTGTCACAGTTTCCATGGGGATGGCCATGGACGGTGCTCCCTGGGAAGGGAACAGGAGGGAGATCCCGCCCTGGACACTGCCGGGGGGAGGGGGGGTCATCTGTGAGATTCCAGCTATTTCCCTGGCACCGCTTAGGAAGGGCTTCATACTCAGAGAGGCCCATGTGACTGGATGGAACCCAGGGCTGCCCACCAGCTCTGCAGGCCAATGTTCTAACAGAGCCAAGGTTGTGGGTTCAATCCTCCCTTTGGCCACGTAGCTCCTTCCTTGTGTTCAGGGCTCCAGTGCAAACCCATCACACTGACCAAACTGTGTGTGATTAAGCCCATAGGAGGCGGAACCAAGAGCGTGCAGGAGAGGGTATGTGAGCCCACTGCCCTCAAGGAAGAGAAGACCACGGCTCCTTCTCTGCCTTTCACATTTTTGTTTCTCTCTCCTTCCTGACGAGAGAAGCCCTTGTCTTTTCCACCTCTGAATAATGACAATGACAGCTGTCACTTATTACAGACTCACTATGGTGTGCAGACAGGCAGTGCAGGACACACTCGATCCTGGTCATTCGTATCCCCACCCCCTGAGCGAGATGCCATCTCTGAGAGCTTGAGTAATTCGTTCATGGGGAGAGGCAAACCTGGGCATGCCCCTCCCAGCCTGTGTTTGAACCACTCCACGATGCTGTCTCATGAACAGAGAGGACCCTCGTTACAGATGAACCCAGAGTGCCCGGGAGCTTGGCAGAGAAGTGCTCAGGAAGCAGGATCTCTGACTAAAGGATGTGCTGATGAAGAGGTCACCTCTGTCCTCCTAAAGGCCACCCCCCTCACAGTTCCTTGGTTCACTGCCATGCCCCTGCATCCGCGCCCCTAAAACTCCAGCCGAATCCCCTTCCAGTGGTGGTGCAGCTGAGGCAGACTGGCATTTTTAAAAAAAGACTTTCATAAATATTCAGGGAAAACAAAAAGTAAATAAAGACAGCAAATATAAACGACAGACGCCAACTGATTTCCCACTGCACCTCAGTGCCTGTATCATGAGTAATTAATTGTTGAATGAATGAATGAATGAATGAATGAATGGAAAGCTTGCTCGCTTACTGAACAAAATCAAAAGAGGCATGGGCAAAGTTTTCTACACAGCTAGAGCTGTCCACTCCAGGGACAGCTCCTGTCTACCTCTCAGACAGGTAGAATGGCAGGTGCTGACTTGCATACAAGGAAAGTCCTCACCTATCAGGCGAGAGAGACCTCATTTCCCCACACTGGAGCTGCCCAGTATAATATCTGATCCGTGCATCAACCATACCATGCTGATAAGAAGAGCTTATGCACATTTGTATCAATTCACCCCAGGTTACTTCCCTCTCTGGATCCGAGCCAAGAGATCCAGATCCACCAAGTCCCCTCCCACCAGCCTCAGCTCCCATCTCCGCACCTTGGCTCAATCTGGCCCCCAGCATCTGGGGTTCTCTCTTTCAACCACCACTGGCTGCACACAGACTTAATGCCAGGCCCAGGGAGTCACTGGGATGACTGGCAAAGGCCCTGCCCTGCAATCCAGCAGAAGAGGCAAGCTATGCTCTAGATAATTATGCTACATGGGAGCTACAGAGAAGAGCCACAGCCATTAGAGAAAAGTGCTGTGGACATTCAGCCAAGGAAGAGACTGCGGGGTGGGAGGGAGGGGAAAGGCTTCACGGAGGAAGAAGACTGTGACTCCCTAATCTTGAAGAATAGTTATGATTCTGACATTCAGAAACATAGAGAAGGCTCTTCCAAGCAAACGGTCCACCTGAGTGATCCATGGATGCCAGAAAGCTTCAAGCTGTCCCATTTGCTGGGGGCAGATTATGCGAAGCAAAGCAGGGCAGCAGGAGAGAATGCCAAGGGTGGGCTGAAGCCAGAATGTGGACGGCTTGGCTACCATGGTGTCAGGGGAGACCCTGAGAGCTTAGTGCCTTCCTCCTCCATCCCCAGCAGTCCAAATCCTCCTCGCCTTCAGGGTGCAGTTGAAAGCCCACCTCTTCCAGGAAGCCTTCACTGATCTCTCCACAAAGGCTCTCTCTGCTGAATTCCTCTGCCCTTCCTGTCACCACCACTCACTGGACGTTTCAGCCTTTCTATACACCAGCCTGGCAGAACCGGTTGGTCACCAACGCCTCCAGCTAACACTCCCCCATGCGTTGCCTGTGTGCTGTTCCCTGTGAAGCACCCCGTCCCCTAACAACCACCCATCTTCCGCCTGCTGACTAACGCCTGCTCATCCTCAGGGGTCAGCTCCGCCAGTCCCTTCTCCAGGAAGCCTTCCTCGCCCTCAGCCCCTCATCTTTGCCTCCACAGCAACCGTGCTTCCTGCCTCCGTCGCCCATGCATGTTTCTCCTCCATCAGAGCATGGGCTCCTTGAGAGCAGGGACTGTTTCTTTTATCTTTTCATTCACTGCAATCAGCACAGTGGATGGCATGTTTGGGGTCTCCCATAAATGTCCGTTAAATGAATGGACAAATGAATGAACAAATACTGCCTTGTGAATTTCCTGCACGGTGGTTTTGGTTTGCTACTTAACTCCCTGTGGATTGTTCCTCCAGTATGCAAGTTCCCTAGGGGTGGGGGACCCTCGACATTTAGTACAGTGCTACGCTCACACAACGTGTTTCCCACATTTTTGACAAAAAAAAAAACAAAAAAAAGTCTGGATCTTGTACTTTGAACCAAATCCCCTGCTTGAAGTCTTGGGAAGATTCCCAAGAAGAGCAAAGCACTGTTTCTGTGTCCATGGACAAGGAAACCCAGTCGGAGACCTGCAGCAAAGAGAGACCACCAAAACCTAAGCCCCGTGAGGGCAGGGAGCCGCATCGGCTTTGTTCACTGCCGTATCCTGCACCTGGCTGCTCAATTCACACTTGCTGAAAGAAATATGATCATGCACAGAAAGGTACCTTGAAAACTGTAAACACCATATAAAAGTTTCTTTTGATAACTGCCTGGATATAAGAAATTAAAGAGAGAAGAATGCATTAAAAAGAAAGAATGCTGGGCGTCTCAGGGGGGAACCAGTGACTTGTGAGAGAAGATGCCGAATGTGGTTTGGGACGTTTTACGGTGACAGAAGACATTTAAGGAAAGATGTCCTACAGGCTGCTGGATTTATGAGACTAGAGTTCTGGTAAGAGGTCAAGGCTGGAAATGAAAATTTGAGCATCTTGGAAATAGAATAACTGCACAATGAGCTCATGCAGGAAGTAAATCCAGCAGGAGGACTAGGCAGCATCAGGAGGGGCCTGGGGGGACAGCCCTGAGGATGCGAGAGGAAGTGAAATGATGGAGAGAGAGAAGGCACAGCCAGGGAGACAGGAAGCAACCAGAGGACAGTATGGATGAAAGGACAAAGACGATGAGCAAAATCTTACTCACCTTTGGAGACGTGCGCCCTCTTTTCTGACAGCTTTCTCGGAACAGTGCAATCATGTCCTGCTCCAATTTCTGTCTTGGCCCTGGCCTCCTGTTCTTCAGGTTGCCCCTCCCACCACACACCCACTCATCTTCCCCTCTCTCCCTCTCTACAATCAGACCATCAGTAGTGGGACCACAGTGTATCATGGGCCACTAGCATATCACAGGTTAAGAAAATAAAAAGGGTTCCCAAAGCGTTGCCTCCTTTGTTCTCATGCAACAGAGGAGGCACAGAGAGGGAATGCAACCTACTGGAAGTCACACAGCTAGGGAGTGGTGAGCAGGACGAGATGCCAGGCTAGTGCTCTTGGATGTCTCCCACAGTGCATCCTACAGAGAAGCAGAGACCCAGAGGAGAGTGTCGCTTGCCCACGATTCACAGCTGGGCCAGGCTGGGACCAGAATCCAGAGACCACTTTCCTGTCTACACTCTTCCCAATCCACTGCCTGGACAAGAACAAGCTGCCTGCCGGTCTCTCAGATCTTCAGGCCAGCCTTGGTGCCCATGGTGCTCCCCAGAGCAAGCAGACACAGCCTTGCAATTTGACGCTACAGGGCAAAGATCTAGGGCTCAAACCCAGGCTGCTCCCTTCATCTGCAGCCCCTCTGCTCAGAAAGCTGAAGACCAGCCGCCTTTAAGGGCAAGGCACTTTTGCTCCCCAAGCAGCGACTGTTAACCTCCTTTCAGCCATACCTAAAATCTGGGCCATTCTAAAGACACAATTACACAGCCTTTACCATCCCGGCACCCGGAGCTGCTATCTGTTTAGAAACCCCTGGCCCTCCGTGTCCTGAAGCTGCCAATCTCCTCATCAGTATTTTATTTGTCTGTTTTGCTCATTTTTAAGCTGGTGGCAATTGCTATTTAAATTGTTTTGTAAAGTGTCTTTGCATTTACAATGCCGGCTGTCAGCAGCCCCACAATAGGAAATGAGATTTGGCGTCAAAGGTAAAGACACTACTAAAATACATTTTAATAAATATGTAAATCAATTAATCAATCACCCATCCAGGGAAGGAGCTTCGGGAACACAGGCAGGCTGGCTGAGAGAGAGGAGCTGGAGTGAATGTGGGGTCCAAGCAAGTGGAGGATGCTCTGTGGGCACTGACCCCGGAGGTTATGAACATATCTGGTCCTGGGGCCCTGGCCTGGCCTCCCACTTCCCAACTCCTCCTAAGTGGGCCCCCCCATGCAGGGTCTTGCACAGCAGCTCCAGCCAGGAAAGGGTACAGAGCCCCATCAAGGTACAGACAAAATCAGCTCCAGGGCTGCGACGGAGAAACCAGCCTTCTGGCTGAAACGCCCACCACCCCCAGTATTTTCTCCACTGATGCTGTTTCCTAGAGAACTCAGAGACTGGAAAGTGCCTGCAAGGTTTATGTTGGTAAGTTGGACCAGGCTGGAGGATTAGCATCAGGAAACGTCAGGAAGAAATGACCAGCTGTCCTCTCTTTCCCTGAGACGGCACCAAAGGAAAGGAGCTTAAGCTGTCACAGGCAGCTTGAGTAGTCGGGGAGAGGAAGCGTTGCTGTCCGCTGGGAGAGGGTCCTGACTAGGGAAAGTAAATACGACTCAGGGGAGAGTATTGAGGGGACAGAGAAGAGCTCTACCAGTGAAGAGCTTTTGAAACAGGAGCCCAAATACACTGTAGCCAATGAGCAGGTGGGAGTGTCTGGTGGCAGGGGGCTGGCCACAGGGTCATAGATCCTTCATTTGTACCAAGGTGTGTTATAAGTGACATCATTCTGGCCAATAAAATCTGAGCTTGAGCTGGCACGCATCTCCAAGCCTTGGCTAGACAGACTCTACAGAGTCTCTTCTAGCCCATGGTGTACAGTTTGCTAACGAGGGTGCATCCTCACATGGCTTCAGTGTGACCTTGGGAAAGTTACTTGTCCCCTCTGGGCCTCTGTCTACTCATCTTGACAATGCAGGAACTGAGCAAGAGGAACTCTAAACTCAAAAACTCGATGACTCATTTTCCCCATCATTGTGGAGATGGAACCAGTATCTTCCCATTACAGCTGCCAGCCCTTGTCATCACCAGCATCATCAAGTTGGCCTGACCCTGACAGGGAAGGGACTGACAACTTGGAGGCTGAAGACCAGAGGGGACCCGTCCAAGGGGTCTAAATGCCTCCCACAAGAGACCAGGACGTGGGAAGACTGATGTATACCCACAGAGGAAGTCAAAGGACCAGCCCTCAGCTTCTCTCCCTCCCCTTCCTCTGCACTCCCTCCCACCCCATCCCCACTGCCTCCCCTGGAAGAGTTAAGCCCTCTGATTGAAGACCTGTCTGGTGCCCAAATTACTTCGTTTTTTAAAACTGATGCCACCGGGACCAGAGGGCAAATGTTCCCATTAGGGCTGAAAGCATGCACACATGTCCACCCTGGGTGCCTGGGTGGGTACACAAAGGGCGGACACATGGGTGGTGTTTCAGTGAGCACATAAATGCGTGACTTTAGGCATATCTGCGTGTACTGCTGTGTGCCTAGAAATGTGCAGACCTCTTGCTCAACGTGTTCACAATCAGGCTCCTATGTATGTTACATACATGTTTGTGACATGCACATATGCATGTATGTTTCAGCAAGTCTGTGTGTGTGAATGGTGCCTAAGTAGCCATGCTTTGAAACACACCTGTGGTCAACACATCCCGTGTGCCAGGCAGGGGCTGGTGACATTTCTGTGGCTCTCTTGTTCATCTTGCTCTCTTCCCTGGGAGTATCTGTTTCACAGCGTTGCCCAAGACCACTGCCGGGCTGGCTGCCATCAACCTATGTCTGCTTCTTCCTAACCCCACTGAAGCAGAGGCTTGAAGAGGGCTGCTCTGAGCATGGAGCTGGGAGCTCATTTGGCCAGGGGCCAGCTCTCTTCTCAATTGCCCTGACCCACTACATGGGACCAGGCACAAGAGTGGGGGGAGCATTTGTCCAAGGAATCCCTCTAACCTCTCTAGAAAGATCCAGGAATCCTCCTAAGAGAGATGCCAGGTGGCATGTCCCTGAGCCCTCGCTGCTACCTCAGTCCCCGCCTTGCCACCCTCACACAGCTGTTAAGATGAACTACTGAGTTGGCCAAAAAGTTCATTTTCTGTAAGATGTTACGGAAAAACCCAAACTTTTTCGCTAACCCAATATCTCAAAAGCAATCCTGACACCTTCTACATTACCGTTTGGTGGCTTCCTGTTGCCCATCTCCAGAAGGCTTTGTATGACCCAAATGCCCTGATGTGATATGTGTCCCATCTCCCTCTCCAGACTCTTCTGTGGCACCTCCTGCCTCATCCTCTACACTCTGGCAGCCCCTGCAACATGTCAGAAGGCTTCACACCTCCATGCTGTTCCTCCTGCTGTGCTCCTCTGCCTGAGTGGGACCCCCTCTGACCTCAGATCACCCAGCTTCTACTTAAAGACCATTTTCCAGGAATCCCTCTCTCACCCACCCAGGTCATCTTCAGTGGTTAGCACAGTCGTGATGCTGTGCTGTACTTTCTTATCTGCTTACTAGCCTTCCTCCCCTACTGGACTATAAAGCTCCCATGGTCAGGAACCATGTCCTAGTCACTGTGGCGAAGCAGACAGGAATGCCCACAGAATGACCTGATGGCTCTCTCTAGATGGCCTCGCAATGAGCTGGTTGAGGTTGGTGGCTCCCCATGGTCTCCAGAAGCTCTAACGCCGGGCAGTTGGCACGCCCAGCTGTGGTAGGTATTCCCTCAAGCAGTTGGCACCCATGCTTAGATTGTTTTGCAAAGTTGCTCTCAAATTCTCCCTCTAAAACAGGGAACAACCATAGTGCATGGCATTCCTCTCCTGGAGCACAACCCATGATGCATCCCGCATGCCCAGCCCAAACATGTCTTTTTCTTCTGATGCTTTGACATCTAATTATTTATTATTGTCTTGCTAACACTGGAGACACTTCCCCTGCCAGGGCTAGCTAACTCCTAGAGATAGCAATCACTCACCTAGCGTATACCTTTCATATACAGGCGAACCAATCCAGAGCCCATATGCCAAGCACCACCTTTACTGAGTTCTCATAGGACTCTTACACTCTGGGCGACTATCTACCTGTCCCAATCACACCAAAGCCAGGTACCAAACAACTAGGGAAAGCCCCTATGCCTAGGAGCCCACTGAAATTATTCAGATTAGCCAATGCTAAGCCTGCTTACCCTGCCTTGTCCATCCTTTCCCTTGGAAACCACAGTAAAGGCTCTTGCCCAGTTTCCCCCCCCACTCCCTCTGCCTCCTGGCTGATCCTGGTGCTTCCCCTTGTGGCACTGTGTGATGTGGCACTCTCCCTTTTCTTGGGAACTGCAGCCAGCTATCTTCTCAATGACAATCATCTCCTGATCTGTTGGTCTCATCATACCTGCATAATAGTAAAACTTACATTTTAAGACAAAGCACAACTCTCCATGGGATACTGAGAGATTGGAGATCACGTGTCCTGTATATGTTAACCCTCTGCCCACAAGTACAATAGTTGCTGGGATTTGTCCAAGACTTTCACTCAAAAGCCATCTTTGTATCCCCAGGCACAAGGCACAATGCCTGGTACATAGAATGAATAATGACCTGGGAGCATCCTCATGGTACAGTAGTTGAGGGGTCAGTACAAATCTGATACTGACATTCTGTTTGTTTGGGGGTTTTTTGTGGTGCGTGGGCCTCTCACTGTTGTGGCCTCTCCCGCCGTGGAGCACAGGCTCCGGACGCACAGGCTCAGCGGCCATGGCTCACAGGCCCAGCCGCTCCACGGCATGTGGGATCCTCCCGGACCGGGGCACGAACCCGTGTCCCCTGCATCAGCAGGTGGACTCTCAACCACTGCGCCACCAGGGAAGCCCCTGATACTGACATTCTGAACAAGGTGGGTGAGACCCCCTACTGCTGATCACACCTTCCTCCTCTCACTTCAGACTAGTCTATAAAATGCTAAATGGGTCCAAGGATACCAGTACTGGAAGAGCCACACCAGGTCTGGAGCCCTCTGACCTCAGTCCAGAGCTCTGTCTGTATTTCCAGCTGCCTCTCTGAGGGTTAGGAGCCTCCAGAAGAGAAGAGGGAAGGGAAAGGGGATGAAGCCACTCCTTCAGCACCAGACCAACACCACCCAACAACATGGATTGACGGCAAGTCCTGGATGAAAGATGCAAAAATCATAGTCCTTCATGCTTATACGTAGGTTCATTTGGGATGATGTCTTTTATTTCTGTTCCCCTAGCATCTAGCACACTGTAGGTACTCTGCAATGTTTATCAATGAAAATAAGTGTTCTGAAATTATTTTGTGCATGCACATACATTATAGTTTCCCAAATATGTTGTAAGTATCTCAATGGCAGGAGTATATAGTCTCTGCTCCTCTACGTCTTTGGAATTCTCCTCCCACCCATCCCCCACCCCCAGCCCAGTTGCTGGCTGGGCACTCAGAGGACAAAACTGGCCATATCTGATGACTGCCTGACTGTCCAGCTAACTGGTCACCCCATGGCCCCAAACAGGATGTCCCCCTTGCTCTCCGCGGCTCCATCATTTGGAGGATACCATTTCTGGGGAGACTTCTGAAGCACCATCTTTATTAAGATTGATTTGGCCTGCCCACCATTCTGACAGTCCAAAAGCAAACACGGCAGGGCCATGGGGGAGATTTGGTCATAATTACCATCTTTAATTACTGCTAAAACATCAATTGCTCTTGTTCAATTAGCAGTGCGGTTTCAGGCATGGCAAACTTTGCAACACAAAATAAGCTGAAAATTGATTTCTGAACATTAATGCAGATCTGAAATTGCTAACCTGATAAGGTTGTCACAGAAGAGCCAAAGTGGCCAAGGAGGAACTTTGTGGGGCTGTAATTGCCTTGGTAGAAGGATTATTAACTTGTATACCTACTTCTTATTCATCAAATAGGAGGCACTCATGGGTGGGGGGAGGGGTGTCCAGGAGCGGAGGGCGGGCATGAGGCACTGAGGCAGAGGGAGGGTGTTAACGAGGACGACGGCAATTAGGCAGGAGAGAGCAGCAGCCTGCACCCAATGGTCTGTGAATGAGGACATGCCCTCTGGGATGGGCCGAGGGAGGGGCCGGCTGCCTGGGATGGCTGCCAGGGAGAGCAGACCTCTGCAAGGCAGGCAACTACTGTCACAGGCAGGTGGGGAGAGAATGCCTGGGTCCCAGCCACCTCCACGTTCTCTCCAAGCCCTGGCAAAGGACCTTAAGGTCAACCCGCCTTAAAAGCTCACTTGGCCTCTGGAAGAGCTGTCTCTATTCGGGACTCCTGGCAAGAGAAAGAGTCGAATGCAATGGACAAGAGGAGCCACAACTGGTCCCCAGGTTGCGAGAGCTGCCACCACACCTGCTCTCACCGTCCCTCATTCAGATGCCAGGGTCTTCCTGCCACGGAGTCGAGTGGATTTCTGGATGCATGTCACAGAATGGTGGACAGGGGAGCATTTTATGAGCTACTAGGTGCTCCACAGTGTGCAATCGGTATTATTAATTATTATTATTACTACTACTACTGTTATTCTTCTTCTTTGGGCCTATGGTTGATGTAGGGGCACAAGTCAAAAATCTAAACAGCTTTAGAAAAGACCGCTCTCTCTCTGCAGAAGTGAGGAAAATTTTACTCCCTCTCACCTTACAAAACTAACAACTACTGAGCACTGGTATGTGCCAGGAACCAGGCAAAGCAATAGAAAGATGGATCGATGGATCAGTGGATTAATAGATGGATAGATAGATGTAGGTATGTAGATGACAGAGAGAGAGATTATTGCATTTAATCCTCCAACACCACTAGGGGGTAGGTATTATTATCCCCATTTGATGAATGAGAAAAATAGGACTTAGCAAGATTAAGTAACTTCCTCTAAAGTCACATACCTACTGAGTGGTGGAGCTGAGATTCAAGCCCATACCACTTTAAGGTAAGAGACAATACTCTTCATCTCTACTCTCTGCCCTGGAAGCATCCTTTAAATCTGTTTGGTGCTTTCACTAGACTATGCTGGGCCCCAGGGCAGACACCGCTAAAAATCAGAACTGTCCTTGGCCCAAGTCACTCAACCTGTAGAAATGGAGACAGACCCTCATCCAACGAGCTGTGCTGTGCATACAGCCAAGAAACACGCCCCAGCTGCACGCCCCGAGCAGTCCATCAGACTCTCCCAGCAGATGTCCTTGCTAAGGCCAGGCTTAGTCGGAGCCAGATTGTAACCAGGCCCTTCTCTTTTATTTTCTCCTTAGAGTACAGGCCCATGACCCCTGTAGATCCAAAAGTCAACAAAAGTTTATTGAGGACCATCTTGTCTGGCCTGAGCCCAAAGACAGAAGAGTGAGACCTTCCAAACACTTACTCTCCAGCAGAGGGACATAAAAGGGACAATCATATGGGTGTGAGTCGCACAGAACAGATGAACAAGTGCACAGGAGAGGGAGCAATCAGAAAAGGCTGCCCAAAGGAGATGATGTCCGAGCAGGCTTAGCAGCTTGTCACGAGTTAGCCAGGCAGACGAGAGAGCCAGACGGCCCTCTAAGCAGAGACATGGAGGTGTGAAGGGGTGTGGCCTGTTGGGGGAAGTAGGGTCTGTTTGATATCTCTGGAGCTTAAGCCTGAGGTTGGGTTTGGGGTATCAGGGAGAGAAGAGGCAGAGAAGCGGGCAGGGGCCAGATGATGAAAGGGCTGCAGACCATGCTAGACTTTATCTTGCAAGTGCTGAAGAGCAAGGGGACAGCTCTGCGTTGCAGAAAGCTCTCTCTGGCTGGAGGGGGAAAAGGGTGTATTCCTTTGCTAGGGCTTCCGTAACAAAACACCACAGACTGGGTGACTTAAACAACAAAAATTTATTTTCTCACCATTCTGGAGGCTAGAAGTCTGAGGTCTGTGATCAAAGTGGGTGTGATCAGCAGGGGTGGTTTCTTCTGAGGCCTCTCTCCTTGCCTTTAGACAGACATGTTCTTCCTGTGTCTTCACATGGTCTTCCCTCTGTGCCTGTGTGCTAATCTCCTCTGCTTATAAGGACACTAGTCATATTGGATTAGGGCCCACTCATTACGACCTCATTTTAACTTAATTGCCTCTTTAAAGATCCTATCATTCTGAGGTACAGGAGGTTAGGACTTCAACATATGGATTTTGCGGGGACACAATTTGGCTCATAACAGAGAGGCAACAGGTATCCAGACTGCCGAAAAGAAGACCAACAGGAGGCTGCTGCTGTAATCTGGGCAACGAGGGGGAGGCCTGAATCAGCAATGACTATAATCACGCTCCCAGAAAGGGGCTGCTTGGGGAGCTGGTGTAGACAGAGAGTAAACAGGATGTGCGAGTAGCTGGATAGAAGCATTTTCTTAAAGTTGCAGAGGCTGTAGGATCAGAGGCTGGGCCAGCAGCTCTAGAGAAGCCGCTCTAAAATGCTGCTTTTCCAGATTCCCTGGGACAATATGATGTGCAAATCCACAAAGCTAACACACATGCTGTGCAAATCACTGATGCTGAGAAAATCTTCCATACTGATTAGAGAGGTAGTCAAGCATCGTGGAAAGGACACCAGATCAGAAGTCAGAGGCCTGTGTTCTGCAGCCCCTTCTCTGTGACAGTAAGGTCACTTCACTTTGGGCCTCAGCTTTCTCTTCTGTAAAAGGAAAGGGTTGAACTAGACTGTCTTTAGGGTACCTTTCATCTTTGACACCTTGTAATCCTATTATTGCATAATGAGCAGAGTGGGAACAAGAATACTGCGAATAAAGAGAAGCCAGAAGGAGATTGGGCTGAAGTGAGAGAGAAGCAAGTCCCTTATTCATCACACTGACCACAGTCCAGGGACCGTCTTCATATGCTCAGGTCCACAGGCCACGCCCAATCAGTGACACCCTCATCTGGCATGAGTGTTTCAACCAGTCACTTAAGAGAAAATATTTATTGTAATAAGTAAAAACTGGTACAACAAACCAATTTATCTTATAACCTTAACTACTTCAATGCTGATGATCCTAAAAGCTCTCCCCTGCCCTGATCCCAGGCCCTGTATCTCCCTCCTGCTCTAGTTCATCCCTTCCACTTCCTGGTTTGGGTCAATGGTACCATCTTTGACCGACCTCCATTTTGCCCACATTACCAATTAGCACCTGAGTTCTGTGGCTCTGATTTAGCAGAGGATCTTGCCTCCAACCCTCCTCTGTCTTTCCTTCACATACTACCTCAGTCTTAGAATTTTCCAACCTCACAACTGTTGCAGCTTGTTCTTCCTGGTTTCAGGGACTTGTACCCTCATGTTGAGGGGCAACAGCCTCCTAACTGGATTCTTTCTCCAGCTTCACTCCCTTTAGTGCTTCCTTGCATATTTCTATTCCTAAGCCCCATCCTTCCTAGGCCCTGCACAGCTGTTGACTCAGTGGGTGCCACCCAGGTCCTGAGCCTGTGAGAGTTGCTGCTCTCTGGGGGAGTTCTCAGGACAGGGAGGAGAGGGAAGGAAGAAGCGTTGAGGCCCAAGAGCAACTGCATGAGTATCAGGCATCAGCCTTCCCATCTATTCCCCAAGAAGTATGCAGAGCCAGGTCCAGGGGCCTCCACTCTGGATCTCTGGATTCTCTTCTGAGTCTCAGCTGGGCAAAGTCTTAGACTTGAACTTTGGCTCAGTCAACCATGAGCCCTGGAACTACCTAATTTCCCTCAGCCCTTTCCCCCAGGGCCAGAGACATCTTCTGCAGATCTTTGCATCAATTTGTATGTGTTACCCTAGTCCTGTACTGGTGCTCAGCAGACTTGCTAAAGCACAGCTTCCCAGAAGCCTCTCCTGTAGCCCCACTGCTCAGATTGAACCTCCTGAATATCAACATTGCCCAGAGAAGACACAAACTCATTGTGACCACTGGACTTGGTGATCTAGACTGCTGCCTGGCCCCAACCCCTGCGGAGGATAACCCCTTCTATCTTGGTTACTTCTCTTCCTCCTTTCAGCATGGCGAGGCATAACAACTCTTCTAAAAACCCTCATTTTTGTCACATCACTTTTCTCCAGTTTCCAGTGACTCCCTACAGCCTATGAGTTTAAGTCCAAATCACTCATCATTGAATTCAAGACCTTCCATAGCCTGCCACCCCCTCTACATGTTCAATCTCATCTTGTTCTATTTCCCAGATTGTTTTACTCCATCCAGGACTGGTTTGAGGGCTCTGCCCCAAACTCTCCAGACTCAGGCCTAACCCCAAGTCATTGCCTGGCCTATGCTTGCCCACAGAAACCCTCATGCTCATAGCCCTCTGTTAGGAAGACAATCCAAGACTGCATATCCTCTACTGTGTTGTTGAAGATCCCTGATCCACAGCTACTTGACCAGTGAAAGGAACTTGATCCAAGGGTTTTCCCAGGATCTATGAGAACAAAAATTCTATCCAAATAATGATAATGGTTATTAGCTGGAGCAACCAAATTGTCTCAAAAAGTTTGAATAGGAAAACATGGGGAGAGCATGAGTCAACTGGTAGCAGAAGTAAAAAGAAAAAAGATACATAGAAATAGGTGTTGAGGTAACAGGATTATTAGTGTGCCCTGAGCAAGCAGAAATTATGAGTAAATAGAAACTATAAATTAACAGACCACACAAAACAAAGAAATACTCATGGAATTTCTGGTTGGTGTTTCTCCCTCTAAAAGATAAATAGTTCTCTTGAAAATCACCTAAAAACAAGAAGGAGAATAAAAAACAAACCCTTTCTTTGACAAAGCTAACAAAGGTCTATAAACTCAGACACAACACATAACTGGGGTGCGGAAAGACACAAAGAAAAAACAGCCATGGCACAGAGCTCAGGTAACGCTGGCCAAACTCAGCTCTCCAAGGTAAGTGCTATACCCCAGGAGCAAAAAATAACTCTCTTTTATTAGGAATAATAAAGGCAGGTATGTGGGCTGGCAGGGGGAGCTTTCCCGAATCTATTTTGACATGAAATAGAAACAGCAAAGGTAGGGCCAATGATGAATCATACAGAAAAGTCATATTTGCAGGAAGCAGTCTCTCCATGAGGTGGAATAGAGGAGAAGGTTCCACGTTATGAGCATATCTGCAGCTGTCACTGCCAGTTAGCTAGAGAGAAGTAAAGCTTAAAAGATCTTACCCTCATGTCCCTACAGGAAAGTTTCTGGTAGCCTAGTTCATGGTCATGCTCTCCCTCCTTCACTCCAGAAGCTCATGCAAACAGCTGGTCCAAGAAGTCACTTCATTCAAAGATGAATTAATAATCAAAAAGGAACTACCATGGAATCTATACAATGAAGATACTACAGTTTAGAAAGGGGAGAAAGAGAGAGGAAAAATAAATAGAAGATAAAAACCACTCGCCACAAAAATATTACCATGGAGAAAATGAACAAATATATTATCATGAATATTCTTTAAACTCAATGAAGCAATTACTTCTATAAATCAAAGCACAAAGAAGACATACAAATATTCAGAAAAAAATGTGGCAAGACACGCAAAGGATATAAGTCACGAGAGGGCAGAGCTTAGAAAATAAGTGGAAGCAAATGTAAAACCAACCACAGACACTGCTGAACCCATAAGAAGGGTATAGAGGACAGGATTGAAAAATGTGAGACAAACTGGTAGAAAGTAATCAGAGGACTTCACTGGTGGTGCCGTGGTTAAGAATCCACCTGCCAGTGCAAGGTACATGGGTTCGACCCTGGTCCAGGAAGATCCCACATGCCATGGAGCAACTAAGCCCGTGCACCACAACTACTAGCCTGCGCTCTAGAGCCTGCGAGCCACAACTGCTGAGCCCGCATGCCACAGCTACTGAAGCCTGTGTGCCTAAAGCCCGTGCTCTGCAACAAGAGAAGCCACCACAATGAGAATCCCGCACACCGCAACAAAGAGTAGTCCCCTCTTGCCGCAACTAGAGAAAGCTTGTGCACAGCAATGAAGACCCAATGCAGCCAAAAATTAATTAATTAATTAATTAAAAAAAAAGTAATCAGAGGTTTAAAAAAAAAGATGAGAGAGAAAATAGCAGGTATGAAAGACAGACAAACATACATGCAATTCATGTTTCTACAAAGATAACAGATATTTAAAGATATGATTTATAAAAACTTTCCAAAATAAAAACGAATGAACTTTATAGATTAAAAAGGCCTATTGTGTCCCAGGAAAATACTGGCAAAGAATGATCAAATCTGGGAAAGATTCTGGCCCTCAAAGACAAAGAATCCTTCGAAACATCCAGCCCCAAAAGTCAAGTTGCCTTGAAGAGGGAGAAAAAAAATCAGGGTAACCGCAGATATCACAACATTATCAATACAAAGAAATAAATAAATTAACGTGCTATATCCAGGTAAACTATCAATTAAGTATAAAGGCAACATTTAGAAACATGCAAGAACATGAGAACATCAATCTCATGAGCTTGAAGAATCTACAAGAGGATAATTTCAAGCCATTTAAAATGAGTGGAAGAACATATAGCAGAACTGGGTGACACTAAATTCATGTGCCTGAGACTATGACCAACACTAAAGCAACATGGCAATTGTGCTTACAGGACCAAATGTAAATGTTATAAACCTTAGTAATGTAGAAATTTTATAACTAACAAAAACTGGCTCAGGGAAGGGAAGAGAAGGTAGAAAATAGTATAAGTATGCTGACAACTCTTTTGTTTATAGCTATTTGTCAAGGACATCATTTAAAGCCAATACAGTGATAGACATACATGAATATTGAAACATATAAAAGGGAAACATTAAGAAACATGGTAATAATACAATCAACTAAAATCAAGTGGTGGAGGGGCTTCCCCCGTGGTGCAGTGGTTAAGAATCCGCTTGCCAATGCAGGGGACACGGGTTTGAGCCCTGGTCCGGGAAGATCCCACATGCCGCAGAGCAACTAAGCCCGTGCGCCACAACTACTGAGCCTGCGCTCTAGAGCCCACGAGCCACAACTACTGAAGCCCGCATGCCACAACTACTGAAGCCCGCATGCCACAACTACTGAAGCCCGCGCACCTAGAGCCCGTGCTCTGCAACAAGAGAAGCCACCACAATGACACGCCCGTGCACTGCAACGAAGAGTAGCCCACGCTCACCACAACTAGAGAAAGCCAGCACGCAGCAACGAGGACCCAATGCAGCCAAAAATAATAAAATAAATAAATGTTTAAAAATAATAATAATCCATTAAATAATAATAAAATAAAGTGGTGGAGTAGGGAGTTTGGATTCAGTGGAAAGGTAGCAATTTTGTCATTCTTAGAGAAAGTATCACTAGCTAATAGATAGTAAGGAAAAAATATGTGTGTAAAAAGTAACTACTGGGGGGGAGGATAAAGGCCTTTCAAATTTTTGAAGAAATATACACATAAAAACCAAGCAAATAAAACAGAATATGGAATAAAAGATTGAAAAAATAAATGAAGCAGCAATAAAATCAGAAAGTATAACATAAAACATGGTTTTAAAGAAAAAGAAACTAATAACAAACATGTCTGTCATACTAATTTATGTTAATGGGATAATTTTACCTACTAAAACATTCTTACTCTCAGATGGATCACAAAATAAGGTCCAAACTTCTCATATATTTTAAAACACAATATTAAGGTTAGACTTAGAGAGGTTGAAAACAAAAGACTGGGCAAAGACAGAATATACAGCACAAACAAAAATAAAGGAAGAAGCACAATTTTAGTAGCTGATAAAATTTAAATTGGGAGCAGGGAGTAGGCTGCAGAAGAGCATTTAACTAAAAAAAAGGAAACATTATGATGATAGAGTGCACCATCCCCAATGATGATCTAACAGTCACGAATATCTTTATATTTTTATATCATCACATCAACATCTTTAAATAAAACTATATGATATACAAGATGAAATAGAAACATTGTAGTAGAGACTATAGTTGACACCCAGCCCATGGCAGAAGAACTAAAAAAAATAATTAAGGGTATAAAGGAGAAAACAATCAAATTAATTAAGTTATTCTAGCTCATACCCTGAAATAATATTTTAATATCCTGAAATCGGAAAATTTTAAAACCTGAAAATTTTATGTTACAAAGATCACCTCCATTTACTCCTCCTCAAAAAAGAAACCATAAAAACAATGTTCCGGAAGTATAATGTAATAAAATTAGAATTTTGAAATAAAATCCTTATCACTCAGTAATTTTCATTCTTTCTCTCAAACAGCACTTTTGGGACAAAGAGGAAATCAAAACTGAAACTGGAAATTACCTGTAAATAATCCTAATGAAAATATTATATGTCAAAACCTGTGCTAAAGAGTGTTCATAGTTAAAAATAAAAGTTAAACAAGCATCCAACTAAGGAAGTTAGAAAAAAGATAACAAATTCAAGTTAAGGAAAGCAGAAAGAAGACAGTAGTTATATGAAAGCAGACTGCAATGAATTAAATTAAAGAACTGGAGAATTAATATATATTATATCTAGGAGCTGATTCTATTTGTAAAAAATAAATAAATAAAAAGCCAATAAAAGAGACAAACCATTAGTTAACATTATCAAGCCAAAGGGAGAAAACTGAAATATCCAAAATAAATAATTGCAATAGGAAAAAAAACATAGAAACTGATAAAATTTTAAACATACTATGACACTATTTTGCTCTTTGTTATGCAAAATAATTTGACTACATGAATAAAAGGATAAATTTACAGGAAAATATAAATTGCCAAAACTAACCATAGTAAAATTAGACAATCTAATGGATCAACTGCCATAGGAAGCTAAAGATTAAAGTCAAAAGAGCACCAAGCCCAGGTAGCGTCACAGAAGAACTTTAACAAATCTTTAAGAAACAGGTAATTCTGATGCTTTATAAACTCCTTCAGAGTATACAAAAAGAAGAAAACTTACAATTATTCTTTATGTTGCCAAAACTTGGCCTCTGTTCACCAGTGCCAAATAGAAATGCGGAGACAGGTACTTCCCTGATGGTGCAGTGGTTAAGAATCTGTCTGCCAATGCAGGGGACATGGGTTCGAGCCCTGGTCTAGGAAGATCCCCCATGCCGTGGAGCAACTAAGCCCGTGCGCCACAACTACTGAGTCTGTGCACCATAACTACTGAAGTCCTTGTGCCTAGAACCCGTGCACCGCAAGAAAGAGTAGCCCCCCAGCGCACAGCAACGAAGACCCAAGGCAGCCAAAAATAAAAATCAATTTAAAAAAAACTTTGGGCTTCCCTGGTGGTGCAGTGGTTAAGAATCTGCCTGCCAATGCAGGGGACATGGGTTCGAGCCCTGGGCCGGGAGGATCCCACATGCCACAGAGCAACTGAGACCATGCGTCACAACTACTGAGCCCGCGATATAGAGCCCGTGCTCTGCAACAAGAGAAGCCACTGCAATGAGAAGTCCGCATGCAGCAACGAAGACCCGATGCAACCAAAAATAAAAAATAAATAAATAAAATAAATTTATTAAAAACAAAACAAAACAACTTTGTTCTTTTTTTTTTTTTTTTTTGCGGTACGCGGGCCTCTCACTGTTGTGGCCTCTCCCGTTGAGGAGCACAAGCTCCGGACGCACAGGCTCAGCGGCCATGGCTCACGGGCCTAGCCGCTCCGCGGCATGTGGGATCTTCCCGGACCGGGGCACAAACCCGTGTCCCCTGCGTTGGCAGGCGGACCCTCAACCACTGCACCACCAGGGAAGCCCAACAACTTTGTTCTTTAAAAAAAAAAAAATAGAAATGCGGAGACAGAGTCTTGGGTAAAGTAGAAAAGAGTAGCTTTTAGTGCTTTGCCAGGCAAAGGAGGCCACAGGGGGCTAGTGCCCTCAAGACTCTGTGACCCACCGTGGAGGGGGCAGTGAGGAGTCTTACAGTGTTTAAGGAGCAGGGCATGATCAGCTGGTGGACATTCTGATTGGTTGGTGGTGGGTGAGGTAAGTGGGAGTTAGCATCATCAACCTTCTGGTTCCAACCTATCTGGGGTCTACATGCTTGTGGGCAGCACACAGTTAACTTCTTCCACCTGGTGGGGTTCAGTATCTGCAAAACAGCTCAAGGGACATGGCTCAGAATATTATCTATAGTCCTTGAGGAAGAATTAAAGTTTCTTGACTTTGTTTAATGGCTAAAGTATTATTCCTTTGTCTTGTTTGACTGTTTTCCTTTCTTTCTACATTTTTTTACTTCTCTGATTAAATTTATTCTATGACTAAAGTTTTTTTTACAGACAAAAGGCAGACAGAGGACATAGGTGGGGGTCTATTCTGGGAAGGCCCCATAGGGTCCTGCTTGGTTACATTTATAAAAGTAGTATAACAGCAACATCAAAACCTGACAAAGAGCACATAAAGAAACTATAGCCCACATCACTTGTGAATATCACAATAAAAACTATATTAGAGGGCTTCCCTGGTGGCGCAGTGGTTGAGAGTCCGCCTGCCGATGCAGGGGACACGGGCTCGTGCCCCGGTCCGGGAAGATCCCACATGCCGCGGAGCAGGCTCACTGAGCCTGTGCGTCCGGAGCCTGTGCTCTGCAATGGGAGAGGCCACAACAGTGAGAGGCCCGCGTACCGCAAAAAAAAAAAACTATATTAGAAAACAGAAATCAGTGGCACATTAAAAAACTAATAACCAAGTAGAGTTTACTCCAGGAATTCAAAAATGACTATCAAAAAATCATTTTGTAATTCAGTATATTAAGAGATCAAAAGAAAAAAAATCTCATAGATCATTCTCATAGAAGCTGAAAAGACATTTGAGAAGCTCGTACCCATGCTTGATTTTTGTAAGGTGTCTTATAAAATAACAATGGATGGATACTCCCTTAACATGATAAAAGATATGCTTGGGCAATAACCACAAAAATGTTTAGTGTGGAAACACTGTAAGCATTCTCATAAAAGTCAAGAACAAGACAAAGACATACAATATTGCTACCACTACTTTACAGTGTTCCAGTGGTGTAAGAATTGGAAAGGAGAAGGTAAAATTAGCATCATTTTCAGTTGATGTGATTAGTTACTTGGAAAATTCAAAATAACCGACTAAAAATGTTACAAACAATAAGAAGGTTGATTAAGTTGGCTGGTTATAAAATTAACATACCAAAATATATATAAAAACAACATAGAGGATATAATGGAAGAAAAATCCATTCATAATAGCAATGGAAGAAGATCAGATACGGAGAATTAAACCAAGAAATGTAGACAATCTAGGAGGAAAAAACCCTGAAAACAGTATGAAGCACCAACAGAAGACTGGTATATGAAGATCAATGTCAAAAAATATGAAAACTCCCCTTATGTTAATGTATAGATTCAATATAATGTTGCCCCCAAATACCAACAGAGTTGGAATTTGCTTTTTAAATTTTGTTTGTTTGTTTATGTTTGCTCAGGTGTTTGAAGGGGGAGGACTTAAAAGATGATTCTCAAATAAATAATAACCTCTAGAAGTAAATAAGCAAGAACTACTAGAAAACTTGTTTTTTGAAGAAGAGTAATGAGTGGTAGAAGTAGGACCAGCCTTACCAGATATTAAAATACATTGTGAAATGACAAAGCTGTAATAGTTAAAACACCATAGGACATGGTGTGAACAGATGGACAAATCAATGGAACCGAAGAGACCCAAAGACACCCTTTCAAAGGGCAGAGGATAGAATTTTAAAATAAATGGCATTTAGCCACTGGGCAGCCATTTGAGAAAGAAAAAAAGTAAAATTGGATCACTGGATCCCCATCTCACACCTCACACCAAAAGCAACTCAAGAATAATCAAATATTTACATTTTTACAAAATGAAACTATAACATTCTAGAAAAAGTGGGAGAATTTTACAAATTCAATTTGGAGTAGGATAGATCTTTCTAAATATGACCCCAAACTTTCAAAAAGTTGACTAATTTGACCACATAAAAATCAAATTTACCTAGTTTGGGGCTGGTGGGGTGGGAAACAGCATAAACGAAGCCAAACAACAAATGACAAACTGGAAAAAACAATTTTTAAACCATATCACAAACAGTTAATGTTCTGGAAGGAGAAAGAACATCTATAAATCAATGAGAAATTGGGCAAAGGAGATGCTTCTCAAACACAGAAGAGACAGTGGCCCTCACCTGTAATAAGATAAATGTTAACATTATGACACCATTTTTCACCTAACAGCTGATCAAAGACCAAAAGGTTCTAAATCCCTGTGTAGGAAAAAGTGTAGGGACACAGTTTTGTTTCTCTGTTTGTTTGTTTTGCTGGGAGAAGGATAATTCGATATCACCTCTATGGGGTTGTTACTTACTAGCTGGATGTTTGACCCTGGGCTAGTGTCTTACCCTCAGTCTCAGTAGCACACTCTCTTAGAATCATTTCCAGAATTAAAAGGACCTGTACGGGCTTCCCTGGTGGTGCAGTGGTTGAGAGTCCGCCTGCCGATGCAGGGGACACAGGTTCGTGCCTCGGTCTGAGAAGATCCCACATGCGCGGAGTGGCTGGGCCCGTGAGCCATGGCCGCTGGGCCTGCGCGTCCGCAGCCTGTGCTCCGCAACGGGAGAGGCTACAGCAGTGAGAGGCCCGCGTACCGCAAAAAAAAAAGACCTGTACACGTAAACAATCCCAGTACTCAGAGTAGTAATACTGCTCTCCTCACAGATTGTCAAGTACCACCTCTGCCCTTGTTGACTCCAAGAGAATGTTCAGTCCACAGCCAAGGTTTTCAGAGCCTCCGTTCTCCGGGGAAGGGACTTTCCTCCTCCTAGCGCTGGAGGAGGGAACTGTTGTATCCTGGATGCCCAACCATGCCTGAGGAGTAGCAGAGGCCCAGCCCTCACAGGGGAGCCCAGGATTTGCCTCCTGAGTAATCGTCAGCCCAGTCTGGCAGCCATAAGCAATGGGCAGGCCCACAAAACCAGGTGTGGTGCAGCCTTTGGACTGTACTTTGAGGCTGCTGATGTCCCCTCACTAGCCCAGATCCCCAACGGCTTGTTTCTAGTCCTACCCCCATCCCCATGAACCCGGGGCTGACTGAACCCTCTGGCCTCATCCCAGGTAGGAGAATGCATTGAAGCTCTGTTGAATGCCATGGCAACCACCTGCTGCAGGCCAGCCTCCCCATGCACCTCCTGACCAACCCCAGCACACACTCAGTTCTTGTTAGGGGTAGGTGAGCTGGTATGTACTTGATTTTAAGAGCCTGCTGGGTCCAGAACGCGGCTACTTCAGACAAAGGAGGTCTGGATCTGGATCCAGCCATGGCTGGAACTCACTGCGTCTCTATGAGCAGGTTGCTTCCCCTCCCTGAGCCCATAAAATGAAGGAGTAGGACTAATAACCTCTGTGGTGCCTTCCAGCTATGACATTCTGGGGCTCTAGGATTTCCCCCAAGAGCCAGCCCTGGAGACCAGCAAGGCTGCTCTTTCTGGTAAGTTCCCCAGGGAAAGAAAAGGGAAGGGGGCCTTGTAAACTAACCCTGCAGGCCTGGATAGTGGGATGGATCCCTTCCTCTGTAAGAATCTTCATCTGGGAGAAGACCTTCCTCCATTCTCAACAGGGTATTCCATGGAAATTTTGACTGAGGCACCATGACACAATAAATGCCAACATACCAGTAGAAATGGCAGAGTAGATGTTCAAAACCCAGTTAGAAGCCTCTTCAGTCCACAAAGAGGATGCAAACGGTGTAGCATGTGGGCCTGGGGGGATGAGTTTGAGAAGCAGTTTTCTCGGGAAGAATTGCTATAAGTATTCACCCCCCCTTACCCAGGCAGGAGCAGTGGGAAGAAGGACCCAACCAGAGGGGACTTGCAAAGGAGCTTGATAAGGGTGCCCTGTGGCTTGAGGGGCCCAGGGGACTGGTGTTTAGCTCCTGCCAGGGTATTAAGAAGCAAGAGAGCCAGGCCCATGAGCTGCTTTGGTGGCAGAGGAGCTCTGCTTCTGGGGTGGGAAGGCCTGCGCCCCTAGGATCTGTCAGAGACAAACGATGCTTCTGCATTTCCCCGCACCAGAAGTGGCTCCCGTGAGAGCTTTTCTGGAGCCATTTTGTGTCCTACACAAGGGGCACCTGGGAGGGCAACAGAACTCCGATATCGAGTAGACACCCCCTAGATTATAAACGGGGCGCTCTAGCGAGGGGATGAAAGCTGGAGGATGGCCCGTGTAAGGCCACTGCAATCAGAGAGGAGCCTTTGAGGAATCCACAAGAGAATGAGTCTGCTTCAAACATCTGTTCGGCCAAGAGAGCACAGGGCCATTGTGCCAGTTAGGTTTCCTCAGGAAAGTGGAGCTGCTCTGAGTAAGACGAAAAAGGGACTTATTATAGGGATTAGACTCCACACCATTGTGTTAGCTGGTGAAGGGGTCTGCTATTTGATGTTGAGCCTGAGGTCACTATAGGTCATGAAGCAAGGGAGGGGGAGGGCAAGGGCAGACCTGTCTCTCTGCACCTCCAACCTTGACCAGCTGCGGGAGGAGCTGGAGCCTCCGGTGACAGAGCCACACGCACGCCTGGCCCAGGACTCAGAGAAGCTGAGCGGGAGACCCCGTGGGAGCTGCAACCTGACCCTAATGTGGCCGCCAGGAGATCACTGACAATACGTGGGAGCTATGTGGCACCTGCGTCCCTGCACCAGCCTTCCCAGCACGATGGCTGCTGCTTTCCTTCTGTCTTACAAATCTTGCCCAAATTTCTCTTGTGGTCCAGCCTAATCCAGAACCACTCAGGGAAGGAAATTCTGGGAAACTGAATTCTAGCTGAGCTACGTTGGTGTAGTACAAAATCACCGCAGCCACCTTCTGACAGCGTCATTCAGGTAAGCTCTTCTCCCGTCCTCAGCCTCCCTCCCTGCATTCCAGCAGCTCAGGGCTCAGCAGCCAGCAGTGGGGACCAAACTGGAAAAGGAAAGGAGGCTGAACCCATCTTTTGCTCCAGGGCAGGTGGCAGGACCCACCTCCCTCAGTACGCAACTAGAAATCAGTTGTTAGTCATCGAATCAACCCACACCATAAAGCATCTGGCAATTAACCTACCTAAAAATTCAAAGTACTTTTACAAAGAAAAATTATAAATGAATAGGGGTAAAACAGAAGACCTAAATAAATGGAGAGAAATTTCCCCAAATCAATCTATAAACTCAATACAATCTTAAATAAAATTCCAGCAGGATTGTTAAACATTCATTTTTAGATTATTATGAATGAAGCTCAGTATCTTTTCTGTATATTTAGTTATTTCGTTATTTTGCTTCCTCCTTAGGGAACTGCCTATTTCTATGATTGCCTTCTTTCTGAAGGTTGCCTCCCAGAAGTGACGTGTCACTTAGGCTCACATTTCATTGTCCGAATCTAGTCATATAGGCACATTGAACTCCAGGTGGACACGGAAACGCAATTCTACCATTTTCTTGAAAGAGAAGAGAACTTTACTATTTGTGAACAGTCCTAATGACTACAATGATCATTTTTAAAAAAGAAAACTGTAGCACTGGCACAGGAACTAGCAAACCAATGAAACAGAAGAGAGAACCCAGAAATATACATATATATATACATATATATATGTTATATGTTTGTGTGTGTATTAGACTGGGCATATGATATGGTGAGATCATAAAGCACTGGGGACAAAGGTGGTTTGCTTAGTCAGTAGTGCTGGGAAAGCTGGCTTACCATATAAATGACAATGAAAACCCCAAGGTTACTGGGGTTTCTTGACTTGCTGGACACTTTATTAAAGTTCCAAATTTTTATCAGATGATATCACTTATAGGTGGAATCCTTAAAAATGATACAAATAAACTTATTTTAAAAGCAGAAACAGACTCACAGAATAGAAAACAAACTTATGGTTACCAAAGGGGAAAGGGTGGGGAAGGGATAAATTAGGAGTTTGGGATTAACAGATACACACTACTATATACAAAATAAACAACAAGGACCTACTGTATAGCACAGGGAACTATATTCAATATCTTGTAATAACTTATAAAGGAAAAGAATCTGAAAAAGAATATATATATTATGTATATATATTAAAAATATATATGTATGTATATAACTGAATCACTTTGCTGTACACCTGAAACACTGTAAATCAACTATACTTCAATTAAAAATTTTTTTCAAAAAAAAGTTACAGGGACTTCTCTGGTGGCGCAGTGGTTAAGAATCCGCCTGCCAACGCAGGAGACAAGGGTTCGATCCCTGCTCCGGGAAGATCCCACATGCCACGGAGCAACCAAGCCCGTGAGCCACAACTACTGAGCCCGCGTGCCACAACAACTGAAGCCCACACGCCGAGAGCCTGTGCTCCACAAAAAGAAGCTACCGCAATGACAGAAGCTCATGCACTGCAACGAAGAGTAGCCCCTGCTCGCCGCAACTAGAGAAAGCCAGCACGCAGCAACAAAGGCCCAACGCAGCCAAAAAAAAAAGAAAGAAAGAAAAAGTTACAAAGTTTTTCCTGTCATGTTTATAAGGAATGTCTCTAAATTTGTTGATTGCCCTTAAATTCTGCTTATAGTGTGTGGGTATTTAGGAGTTTTATGTTTTTATGTACTAGAGTTAAGCCTGTCAGTTTGTGTGTGTATGACTTCTTCCATTAGTTTTAAGGTTAGAAACAGAAATCAGATATTTATTCTATTTTTCTATGATTTAATTTTTACAGTTAAATTCTTTGTTTTTGAGGTATAATTGACATGTAACATTACATTAGTTTCAGGTGTACAACATAATGACTCGATATTTGTATATATTGCTAAATGGTCACCACAAGTTAACATCCATCACCATACATAGTTATACAATTTTCTTCTTTTTTCTTTTTTTTAACATCTTTATTGGAGTATAATAGCTTTACAATGGTGTGTTCGCTTCTGCTTTATAACAAAGTGAATCAGCTATGCATATACATATGTATCCCCATATCTCCTCCCTCTTGCATCTCCCTCCCACCCTCCCTACCCCACCCCTCTAGGTGGACACAAAGCACTGAGCTGATCTCCCTGTGCTATGCAGCTGCCTCCCACTAGCTATGTATTTTACATTTGGTAGTGTATATATGTTCATGCCACTCTCTCACTTTATCCCAGCTTACCCTTCCCCTTCCCCATGTCCTCAAGTCCATTCTCTATGTCTGCATCTTTACTCCTGTCCTGCCCCTAGGTTCTTCAGAACCAGTTGTTTTTTCCTGTTTTTTTTTAAATTCCATATATATGTGTTAGCATACAGTATTTGTTTTTCTCTTTCTGACTTACTTCACCCTGTATGACAGTCTCTAGGTCCATCCACCTCACTACAAATAACTCAATTTAATTTCTTTTTATGGCTGAGTAATATTCCATTGTATATATGTGCCACATCTTCTTTATCCATTCATCTGTCAATGGACACTTAGGTTGCTTCCATGTCCTGGCTATTGTAAATAGAGCTGCAGTGAACATTTTGGTACGTGACTCTTTTTGAATTATGGTTTTCTCAGGGTATATGCCCAGTAGTGGCATTGCCGGGTCGTATGGTAGTTCTACTTTTAGTTTTTTAAGGAACCTCCATACTGTTCTCCATAGTGGCTGTGCCAATTTACATTCCCACCAACAGTGTAAGAGGGTTCCCTTATACAATTTTTTCTTGTTATGAGAACTTTTAAGATCTACTCTCAGCAAATTTCAAATATGCAATACAGGATTATTAACTACAGCCTCCATGCTGTAACTCCATCCCCATGACATATTTATTTTATAACTGGAAGTTCGTACCTTTTGACCCTCTTTGCTCATTTTGCTCCCCCCAACCCCCTACAGTTAACTTCTTAATCCATATGAAATTTATTCTTCTTTTATATGTATCTGAATGTATGTCTGTCTTCCTCTTCCCACCTCCAACAGCTATCTAATTTTTCCCAGCATCTTTTATTTGTAACAAAGTGGATCATTTTGTATTAGCTTAACAGCTGGCATCAGAATTCCTCTTAGGGAAAAACTGTCACTATTTAGAAGATTCTCTTGATAAACATGGAATAAAAGGTGAACCCCCCGGGCTTCCCTGGTGGCGCAGTGGTTGAGAGTCCGCCTGCCGATGCAGGGGACACGGGTTCGTGCCCCGGTCCGGGAAGATCCCACATGCCGCGGAGCAGCTGGGCCCGTGAGCCATGGCCGCTGAGCCTGCGCGTCCGGAGCCTGTGCTCCGCAATGGAAGAGGCCGCAACAGTGAGAGGCCCGCGTACCGCAAAAAAAAAAAAAAAAAAGCTGAATCCCCTGAAGGCCCAAGTGACAGTGGCACCAAAATTTTAGATAAAGCCATTCTGAATGAGATTTAGAAGGAATGTACTTATTCACATAAAAGAAAGGGTGAGAGAGAATGAAAAAAAGAAGGGAAGATGGTGACAAAATGAGCCAGAAAGATGACAAGAGGTTGGAGTGAGTCAAGGTCAGTGGAGTATGTTGGAGACGCGGTACAGATACTTGTGCTTCAGAAGATGAGGCTTGCTGTGAAAACTAAATCTCTTTGCATTTCAGCAACATAAACCCCTCCCTCTTTTGTCATACTCCTGCTGAAAACTTCCTGTATTGGTGGATTTTTTCCAGCTGGAATTTCTTAGAAGATTGACAAACAAATTATAAAATGGAAGAACCGAAAACCACAGAGAACTAAGCAAAATTTAAAAGAAGAACAGAAAGGAGGGACATGTTCTACCAGCTTTCGGAAACGGTACAGCCGTGGTCACTGTTTTTTTTCAGGACAGGCTATATTTTGCTGCAGAAACAAAAACCTCCAAGTGCCATCGTTTAAAACAACCAAGGTCTGCTCCTCACTCATGTTGCATGTCCATCGAGGGTTGCCTGGAAGATCCAAGCTGACAGCACCTACCTGGCTGGAACATTGCAGTTTGTCATAGTAGGGGGAAGGGAACATGATGACTTACACACCGGCTCTGAAAGCTGCCTCGCAAAAGTGACATGTGTCACGCTCACATTTCATTGTCCAAATCTAGTCACACAGCCACATGAAACTCCAGCTGGACAAGGAAATGCAATTCTACCACTTTCCTGAAAGAGAAGAACTTCACTATTTGTGAACAGTCCTAATGACTACAGTAATCATTTTTTAAAAAGAAAACTGTAGGACTTCCCTGGTGGCGCAGTGGTTGAGAGTCCGCCTGCCGATGCAGAAGACACGGGTTCGTGCCCCGGTCCGGGAAGATCCCACATGCCGCGGAGCGGCTGGGCCCGTGAGCCATGGCCGCTGAGCCTTCGCGTCTGGAGCCTGTGCTCCGCAACGGGAGAGGCCACAACAGTGAGAGGCCCACGTACCGCAAAAAAAAAACTGTAGCACTGGCACAGGAACTAACATACCAATGAAACAGAAGAGAGAACTCAGGGAAAAAAAAGAAAAAAATATATATATGTTATGTGTTTCTGTGTGTCTTAGAATGGGCATATCATACGGTGAAATCATAAACCACTGGGGAGAAAGATGGTTTGCTTAGTGGGTAATCCGAAATCACTGGGAGACGGGCATCTGGAATTCACTCTCCTTCCTATAAGTCCAGAGTGGATTAACCATGTATGGATGAATAGCAAGTTGGCTGGATGTAAGGCCACGTGCTGCCTCACATCCATAGGGTCAGGGCAGGACCACACCTGGGGATGCAGGAGCATCAGTTTACATTTGTCTCAGTGGCTCTTTCTGCCCCTGCATCGCTTTTCCCCTCCTTTCCGTGCCCTGCCCTTGGTGCTTCTGCCTGGAGAAGAGCACTGAAGCGGGGCCTGCTCTAGGGCCAAGTCACCACGCCTACTCTGCTCTCAGCCCCCATACCTGTGGCATGAAATGTGAAAGCCCCTAAGACACATCTAAATGCTGTGATTGATTCTATTCCCCTTCTCTGGTGTTTTTCCCCTTAAGGGGACGCGAGCAAATAAGTTATTCTAATGGTGCAGCAGTACATATGGAGGGAAGAGTCTAAGGACCACAGTCTTCCCTACCTGACCTGGTCATCGGGCCTTGGGAGGCCAATCTACCCAATTCAGTGTGACCCTCTCCCACTTGCATGAATCACTGCGGGCTGGACACAGAGGAGATGCCACATCTAGACTCTGCTCAAATTTTCCAGGTGTCATCCAGGATTCAGGCTATGGGAACCCTTATTATGCCTGAGGCCCTGGGGAAGGAGTGCCTGGACCTGGTGTGGGAGTGGGTCTGTCGTCCATCAGCCAGTCCATCCCTGGCTGCAGGCTCCTACAGCCCCCAGACTGAGAGACTGCTGAGCGCCCCACTCTGGGGAGCCCCATTCCCAACCCCAGACTGACCTCTCCTGGCCAGACCCCGCAAAGCAATTTGAAAGAGAGGGTGAGGAGTCATCGTGGGCTCATTGTTTTCTCGCCACCTACCCGCCAAAGAGGGGAGAAAGGGGACAGAGAGGAAATCAAAAGGAATACATTGACCCTCCCACCCTCCAGCTTCCTGCTTCTCCCCCCAGACTCCAGCTGTCGGCCTAAAATCACAAAGCCATTTCTCTCAAAACCCAGAGGAAAAAAAAAAGAGAGGGAAGCAAAGGGAAGGGAAGAGGCAGCAGCGAATTTCAGAAGGAGGGCTAATTTGTGCAGCGCCGGACAGCTGCATTTGCATAATGAAGTGTGCAGAGGATGTTTGGCTCATGTATTTTTTAGAAGGTTTAACTTTAATTTTATTTAGCCTAAGAAGGGCATGTCACTCAAACTCCGCTGGTCATTTATAAAAATATTTCAATTGTGTTTCCAAGGAGTTGTCTTTCTGGCCTAAGTGGCTGGTGCCCGAGGTTGCGAATGCTAATGCAGAGGTCGGGAGATCGATGGGGAGAGCGAACGAGGGAGAGAAAAACGGGAGGGGCAGCGACACCAAGAAAGAGACACCGAAGACGCAGAGTAGAAAGGACGAGCAGGAAAACAAAGGGAGAAAGAGACAGAGTGTGGAGTGGGACAAGGCCCCCTGGACTCAAAAGAAGCAGGTCAGGTAACCATCCACAACAGGAATGGGGATGGACTTTCCCAGTGGACCACACCTCACTCGTGCAGGTGGGCCCAGCTCTCCCAGCACGTGGCGTTTGGATTTTGTTTTGAGGATCGCTACTCTCATCTCCAACAAATACCATTTCCAAGAAACATACTCTAAGACCAAGCTGTCTTCCTTCCACCCCTGGGTCCCTCACTGGAAGCCTTTTCTCCATCTGTAATTCTGAACTGGAGTGAAGGAGCTTGAGTGTGGGCTGTTTGCCTTGGAGATGGGCAAGGGAGGACCGGGCTGAGCACGGCTGTGTACACTTCTTTCCTCCTGCCATTACAGCAACAATTACCCATCACTTCCCATCCCGAGTTTCCACCACAAACACCCCAGCCTCCTAAATGAAAAACTCTTCTATTTTCAAACCACGTGTTGCAGTGTCAGCACACAGACTAGATAAGGAGTGAGAGGAGGCAGCGACTGTGCCTGCAGAATCCCTCTCCTTCCCCCACTGGCCTGAAAGCGCTTCCGGGAAACCCCAGAATCTCAGACCCAAGCCAAGTCTCTGATTTACTGATGTAGAAACTGAGCTCTAGAGGAGGGAAAAACTCTACCCCAGAGGCGTCCAGGGCCCCCAGGTGAGAGCTCTCCTGGCCATGCCTCACCGTCTCCCTCCTTCCCTTGCTAATCCACCCCTGGGTTCCCTCTGCTTCCTCTCTTGGTCTCAAAGGCCAGAGAAGAGATTTCCAGTAACTTGCTCCAGAAAATTCCACCTCAGCAAAATGATTTAGATCTCCTTGTACACTTTTCTCTGCCGGTTGTCTAACTTGAATGTTTAGCGCTCAACTTGATCTGTGGACGCAGCCTGGGGACCAGGCATTCTGCGTCTGGAGACACCTCCAAAGGTCCCAGTCTTAGAATTCACACTACCTGACACAGAATGTGGAGCAGAGGGGCTAGACACCCCCCCCAGAAAGTGCCCCAATGCCTCCTGCAAAAAGCATAAAAATTACACACTCGGCCAAGATAGCCTAGGGCTGGCAGCTCAATTCTCAGAGTTCATGGACTTAGCACGGCACAGGGTACAGGGTGGGGAAAATAGCTCATACGGGACATGTGACTTGGAGTTGGGTTGCCTGGATTCAAATTTGCTTGAATTAATGACTTGAGCAAGTCACTTAACCTCTCTGACCCTCCAGTTCTTCAGCTTACACAGGAGGAAGACTATCTACTTGTCACGAGGTTTGACATCCTGCATCCTACTTCGCATGGCCCTGGTGGTAGGAGGGGCCGAGGGGCTGTCTGCCAGGCACCCCAACGGAAAGGCTACACGTGCAAAGCCACCAACCGCGGGCAGCTTAGGACACAGGAGCAGAGGTACGAGAGCAGAGTCAGCTCCTCCCCCTGGAGAATGCCCCACGCGGTAACTACTACCGATGTCCCGTTATTTTCTCGGCCCTTGTTGTCAACAAAAGAGCTTTGACAAAGACTAGATAATCAGAGACTGCCAGAAACAGAGGGGTAGACACAATCAAAAGCAATGCTCCGTCATTCTCTCCAAGACAAGCAGTCTACAGCCCAGAGAGGGGACAGAGCTGGTCATGCAGAGCCCAGACCTGAACCCACTTCTCCAGGTCCTGGAATCCTCATCCTTTCCGATGACAAGACTAACAGCTTCTGGTGGGTGAAACTTCCCATGCCCTCAACACACACACACACACACACACACACACACACACACACACACACACA